>NC_056743.1:365157556-365239734 GCF_019279795.1 Protopterus annectens | reverse complement strand
CTGTTTAGTGGGACTAACCAAGGCCTCTTAACTGTCTCTTTTTTGGAGGAATATTTATATTTTTAGCTTGATTTACTCCTGCATATGATGATCCCATTTTTGGAGATATGTCCTTATTTTCAGGTGAGATTTATCCATTCACACAATTTTCTGAATTTCCGTCATCACGTGATTTTGAAGGTGTCTAGTACATAGAAACCCACACTACATGACCAACACACTGGTGGCACCAATAATGTAGAGAAATGAGGCACACATCTTACAGCTCCTACCGTAATTGAATTTTTCAATACAGTTCATTAAAGTCTATACATTTTGTACTGTATTTTTAATAATGTGATAATATTTTTCTGTCTTTTATGTCACTCTCTGTTTTTAAACATGTTCTGAGTAATATCCCACATTGCTACTTGGAAGCAGGAAGACAGATGTGCAATTTGATATTCATTTTTTTGCTAATTAGTTGTCCAGATTTTTAGCTGGATGTATTTACCTTTCTAGGGCCTTGTGTTCCTATTTTGATGCCTGCAGGTTAAGAGGTATGGACTAACCCAGTTAATGCTTAAATAAAAAAAATTCAACCCAGAAGCGTGCTGCTTAAATGCTTCTCTTTGCTGCAAAACAGGATGCGCCTCTTACACTGTAATACCCTTCCTCTTTAAAACAAAAATGAGTGTTGTGGGAGGTTAGGAGGATTGTATGGACAGAATGACAAGGAAGCAACATCTTTTCCTGTCAGAGTTTCGGAAATTCTTCTACATTAATTTCACCTTCTCTGAATCAAACCCTTTATAAGAATTTAACAGAGTGGCTCTGCTCCCATTAGTTTTCACAACAATAAAGTTGCCATCTAGACAAGTTCTCTAATTAGAGAAGAGTCAGTTATAAAAATAACAGGATAAAGCAGATGCCGATATCTTCTTTACAGAGTTTTTAGTGCTGAGGCTAAATAAGCAGCAAACATGAACTCGAACAAAAAATGAAAACTTGTAATAGTTACAAATCATATCTGAACTATGCCATGTAAAACTGGAAATAGTCTGCAATATCAATTTAATAGCATATGTCCGATATTATATATATTTTAGAAGTATTTACAAAAATTTACAATTTAGTTAATACAACTGAAACATGCCACAAAATATTATTGTCATGTGACACTGCAAAAAAAAATATTAATGAAAAAGGCAATGTATCGGAAAGTTACTTAGCATGGTAGATTATATAAAATGTTAAAACAAATTAAAAGTCGTGGTTTACAAACAAAAGTAGAAGTTGTACATAAATTATTCAGATTATGTCATTGTAAATCAAACAGACTTGTAATTGTATCTCCTGCTTACTATGCAGAAGGGCAGAGAAGTTGAGGAGAAGCACTGTGTGGGCTGATGAAGATTTCCGATTACAAGAGTACCTTGTGCCCAGGTAAATGTCCAGGAGAATTACAGAGTGACGGAATGGTGAGGCTTCAGCTCAGGGTGAAGGGGTGGACGACAGAAAAGTTGCAGATGAATGTAGGATAGCTTGACATCAGCCTCCCATTAAACACCTTTTCTTGAAGGGTGAACATGCGTAGTAAAAGGAGAAAAGTGGAAGAGATGCAACTGGCAAATGAGAAAACGGCTGAAAAGTGTAGAAATGTGGATGAAAACTTAGAAACAAATAAAAATCTGTTTTTATAACCTAAACTGGTGTGTGAGTTGAGAGTAGAAAGCAGGGGTATTTTTTAAATCAAATGGAAAGGGTAGAGAACAATGGCAAAAAGCAAATACTGGTAGTTGTAAAAAGTGTGAGGTTCAGGAAAGGAAAAGGAAAATAAAAGAAGTCTCGAAAACTTAGTTATGGAATAACCAGGAGCTGTCCATGTAAGAAATAGCATACTTATAATCGGTTATATGGAGGGTGACTGGAGATGAGGGAGAAGTCATGATTATGGAAGTGGTTCAAGGCCTAGCTACATCTGGAGAACAAAATGCAATACATAATACAAAAGTTATTGACCAGTCAATACAAAGTGGAGGCAGAGGTGGAGAAAGCGAGAACAGGATGGCAAACCAGGAGGAAAGATGTAATATTGTTTGTAAGTTAGCTAGACACATTGTGGCAGAAGTAGGAATATGCAGAGAGAAAATGGGGTGGGGTGTAAAAAGAAAGCAGCCTAAACCAAAAAATAATATAGCAAATATTAAAGTTGGAGAGGTTTAAAACTGCAAGTAAAAAGCTGTGATAACGTGAGTATAATAGAAAGAAAGGAAGGGAAGGGAAGACTGATTTACTGAAATTTGTACAGGCATGGGTCACTGAAATCACTCAGTGGTGTGATGGCATGGATCCACACAAGTTGGATAGGGCAGTCAGGACAAGGACATCAAAAAATAAGCCCAGATGCGTGGACAGGCCTATTATGCATTGTCACTGGATGAGTGGATCTGAAAAAAGTCACCTGGTGGAAGGTCTCTAATGGTGGAGAGCATAATAGTAAAGGAGATAAAGAACTCTTTCAGCTTCAATGTACTAATTAGTAATGGAGGATGCGGCCAGTGTTAAGTGGCAGAGGGGAAAAGTATAGGAGGACTCACAATGGTCATATCTGGTAAATATAAAAAATCAAGTGGGCAAGGGAGGGCATATTATTCTAAGCAGTAAAGAGGAAGTATTTAAATTCCACATGGAAACTATTGAAAGGTACAAACAAGTGATGGGAATGAAACAATCTTAGGCAGGTAAAGGAAGGAAAGCAGCAATGAATGTGCATGAAAAAGTGGAGGAATGTGGAGGTATGTGGTGGCAGCCAGCATCACACATCATAATGACAGTGTTCAGCAGAAGTGACAGACGGACTAAAATACCTCTGATGGGAAGAGAGTAAGAATTGGTAAACCCTTCACAAATGAGAGGAGAAGTAGATAGGGCTGATATACATTTGTTTTTTTATTTAGGATAAGCAAAGTGACATAAAGTACCCCTGACAAGAACAGAAAGGAAAAGGGAGGAATACAGGGATAAGTCACCCTGAAACAAAAAAAAAGGTCTGAAGGAGGAAGTGATGGTGGAAAAGCAGACTAAAATGGCTGGGGTGATGGCCTATGAAGCATCAAGAGCAGGCAGGTGGTGGGAGTACCACAAATCGCCGTGCTGTGATTCTTGATAAAAGGCATGCCAAGTACAGACCCTGCAAGGTAATCTAGGCATGGAAATGGAATCAGCCTTTGTGGGATTTATTGTGGAAATGTGCCAACAGCATTTTTTTTTACAGTGTGTTCTTGTTTTCTGCTCTGTATCTGTTGGCTGAGAATGAAGATGCCACAGTAGAAGAGAGTAATGACTGGATGGAGATGAGAGGAAGAGTATGACCTGGATGGAGATGAGAGGAAGAGTATGACTGGATGAGATGAGAGAAGAAGAAGAGGTAACAAAGGATTTAGGAAGGGGCAAATGAAGAGCCCTAATCTGGTCTTAAGACTGAGGTAAGCACTTTACCCGATTTTTGAGTAGAAGGAGAGGAGATCCATTTAGGGATGCTTGCCTGATGGGTGATTGGGGGGGGGGGTGGACATTTCCATATGGACAAAATATCACTGTGATTTTTATTTTTTCCTTTGTAATAATCTTGAGCAGTTGCTAATTTAGGGTAGGGGATCATTTCCATGTCTAATGAATGGCAATAAATCAACATAAGCTTTATGGGCACTGTAAATATTAGATGTGCAAATATTCTGGGCAGCTATTAATGGATAGAAGAGGATAACTACAAAGGATAGTCCACAAGAAGCTAGGGACCCTCTACCACTGCAAAAGGTACCTAACTTCCAAATCTAGAATTGCTATAGCAAGAACCCATCTCTTATCAACTTTACTTTACACATCCCCATTACTAACAAACATAAATAAAACTGACCTTATTAAACTCTCCACATGCTAAAAACAAACTCCCGGCAGGTTCACAACCAATGCCAAATCATGCTCCCACCACTGCCAATCCCTACATAGATTACACTGGCTTGAATTTCCCAATCAATTACAGTACCACCAACTCAACCTAGCACACCAAATACTATACTAGCCTAAGAAAAACCCTGCCCCATGACTGGCCTTCTAAACTTCTACAATTCAAACAGACAACTACGATCCAGTAACAAATCTCTGATTGAAAATATCCCATGTAAAAATGGCTCTGGGTAATCTCTTTTCCCTCATGAAGTTGCCAAAACATGGAACACCCTGCCTCCCGACCTCAGATTACAAAATTGTACCTCTACTTTGAAAAACCTCCTTAAGACATACCTTTACACCAACCATTTATGTAACTGCAGTGGGCTTTCTTGAAGCCTCACCCTGCTGTAGGTTCTTATTTCCTTACGCTTCTGGTGAATACTAATACTGTCCTCTACTGATGCTCATTGTATAAATTGTAAGTTTTGTACACTGATGCTCATTGTATATATTGTAAATATTGTACGTATCTTCTTTCTATTATAATGCGTTGCACAAATATTGTAACCATGCTTACTCCATGATAGTGCTATGCTCACATATTTGTTCTTAAACTTTACTTCAAACTTGTTAAACTTTCTTATATCATTTTTCTAACTGTTGCTGATCTTTTACACTTTACAACCTAAAATTGTACCATGAATTATTCTTTATTCTTTAAATATATGGAGCTTTTCTCCCCAGGATTCCGATGAAAACGGACACTAACTGTCCAGTCAGACTATCCCAGTAAACAAATGTTAAATAAATTAAATAAATAAAACTAATAATGCCAGATGAAGAGCAATCAATGGGCACATGTTTTCAACACTATAAATTTTAGGCAGTTTCTTTATTCAGTAGTACTTGTTACATATTCTGAAGTAAGAATTGATATTCACACATTCTCAATAACATCATATAGGTTAAAACAGATAATGAAGTCCATTTTTGTATGCAAAGGAATGTTATAAAACAGTGCAGTTTTCTGCTAAGAAAATGTAGGAGGCTAGCCAAATTTCCCTTTAGGGGGGACAAATTTTGCTTTATCTTTTGATGTTTGACTATTTTTTTTGATAAGCAGAATTACAGGCAAATGCAGTGTGTCTTTGTATATATTATGACATTATATTGTAATTGAAGATTTGTGCCTGTAAGCCAACCTTGTCTAGACAAATTGTATCATAATATGTAAGTAGCAATACACTTCTCTGGAGAGAGACAAGGATCGTGAAAGGGAACACGTAAGTATGGAATAATAATTGAGGAGGAGAATGGTAGAGCTAGGAGAAGAGAGAGGGAAATAACAATATAGATGGGAGGGGGACTTAGTACCCCAGGAGCAATACCTAAGTGACTGTTATGTTGGCTGTCTACCTTATTTCATCCAGAGGATGCACTGTTGCACCCTTGTGACATACTCAAAGGGTCCATTTCCTGAGGAGTAGAGAGTAGTAAAGAGGATTTGGAGGGTTGGGAATAAGAAGGAATGGGATATTAATACTATTAAAAAGGAACATGTTCTGAGTAGACTCAAGATAACGATTTCCTGTAAGCATACTGTATCAAACTTTTATCAAGGACAAGGATGGGAACATTTCAAAAGAGACTATAAATAGGTAGTAGTGGACTGTGTGGAAGGTGGTAGAAAAGAGGCAGGGACATTAGTGAAGATAGGAGGTGTGTGTAACAGAGAAAAACAGAATGTTGGTGGTATGTAGAGGCACTTTTGAGTATATAGTAGTGGTAGGGGAGTCCTACTATGGCCTGAAGGGAAGACAACGTAGAGGAAGTGATCAGATATACGGAAACTACTGAAACAGTAAGAGGAAGCTGGATAATATGGGAAGGGGGATTTAATGATGTGATAGAGTTAAAGTTGGCTAGGTTATATAAGAAGGTAGAGTGTAATGTGAAATGTCTGAAAAGTTAAAAAGAAAAGTATGAAATAAAATAGAAGTGCAAGAAGCATGGAAGGAAAAAGGTCTGGGAATGAGACAGATTTCATTAGCAGAAATGAAGGCAAATAAACAAGTAGGCTGGATAGGGCATTAGTGAATGATGACACTCTGTAAAGAAGAGTATCTATAACTATCTGTCTGTCTACATATCCATATATAAAAGGTGAGTATCTGATCACTCCTTGATCATAATGCTGAGGAATGGGGGTAGGAGGGTTTAGGGATGTGGAAATGGAAACCAAATAAATTGAAGAGATCAGAGCAAGTGCCATTTATGGAAGAGATGGTCAATGATGTAATCCAAAGGGATATAGCAGAAGGAGAGAGATGGGGATTAAGAACTGGGATGGAATCAAGGCTGTCCGGTAAGTGGAAGTGACGTGGTATAGAGTTTGGTGAAATGGGTTGTGATGATGGAATCAAGGCTGTCTGGTAAGTGGAAGTGATGTGGTATAGAGTTTGGTGAAATGGGTTGTGATGATGGAATCAAGGCTGTCTGGTAAGTGGAAGTGACGTGGTATAGAGTTTGGTGAAATGGGTTGTGATGATGGAATCAAGACTGTCTGGTAAGTGGAAGTGACGTGGTATAGAGTTTGGTGAAATGGGTTGTGATGATGGAATCAAAGCTGTCTGGTAAGTGGAAGTGATGTGGTATAGAGTTTGGTGAAATGGGTTGTGATGATGGAATCAAGGCTGTCTGGTAAGTGGAAGTGACGTGGTATAGAGTTTGGTGAAATGGGTTGTGATGATGGAATCAAGGCTGTCTGGTAAGTGGAAGTGATGTGGTATAGAGTTTGGTGAAATGGGTTGTGATGACATCAAGTTAGCAAATCTGAGGGATAAATAAGGCAGGGGCAAATGGATCTAAATGTAGAACAGAAAGAGCTAACAGAGGAAAACATGATGGGTAATGTGGATAGAGTTATGAAGATTCAGTAGGAATTAGATGAGTTAGAGGAGGAGCAGATACAAGTAAATGTAGAGAAAACGGGCAAGTGGAGAAATAAATGGGAGATCAACGTGAAATTGTTAGTATACAAATTGAATGACTTGAGGAAGAGAGCATAGGTAGTTGAAGTAGTTACAGAGGAAAGTAGGAGAGTTATCCAGGGTATGGAGATAGTTGTTTAGGAAATTCAGCAAAATATTATATACACAATAGAAAGTAGATAAAATGACTTGTGAGGAATGGAATGAGTCAGGACTAAAGGGAAAGAGGGATAGAGAAAGGCTGCATAAAAAATGTTTATACAGGGGAGATTATAGTAGTGATTAGATAGATGTAAACATGGTAAAGCAGGTGGTCGGAGTGGCTTCCATCTTGATTACTATAACCTGACAGAAGTGTAGGAAATGCCACATGTAAGGGAATATATGGTGAGTTTATCTAATAAAATATACAAAAACTGAATGATGTGAGATGCCAGAATATATGTCATAGGCAGAGATAGTTATGTTATCTAAGAGGACAGTAGGAAAGGAGGATCAGGCAAATTATATACCAATTTCTTTAATAGCAGTGTGCAATAATGGCTAGGATATATATTCTGATAGATTAGAGACTGCATTGCCAAAGGGAATCACAAGCGAGGTAAGGTTTCCACAGATGATTGGAGGCTGTCGATGAACATGTGCGAGGAAAGGATAAAAAGGGCAGTGGTAGTACTCTGGATATTCAAAAGGCTTTTGATTTAGAAAATTGGGAATTTATGATGAAGACTTTAGAGCAGGTGTTATGGAGGGAAAAAACAGCCTTGGAACATTATACAAGGAGCTTAAGGTTCAGATCATGGTGAACAAGGGCCATCAGATAAGGTGAAATTAGGCAGGAAAACAAAGCAGGGATGTCAGTTGTCCCCAGGAATCAGAAGTTAGCACAGAGTATAAGTAAATTGACAGAGACCTGTTGAATGAAAAGTAAAAGGAGCAATACAAATCTGTTTGCTTGGTTATATGTTACTGTTGGAGGGTAGATTGGTGATACTCCCCTCAGGATTGAAGGAGTTTGTGAAGGAGTCATTTGGTAAATCACCTCAAAACATTATTGATAATAAGTGGTCGATTGTGAGTACAAAATCTAATAGGGTTTATGTGTTAAGGTATATCTGATAATAGGAGAGATTAGGAGGAGTTACTGGGAAGAACTATGAGGTATGATAAAGGGAATGTTAGGCTGAGTAAGAGTAGGAAAATTAGAGATGATATGGCTGACTGTGTTACTGTAGTAATGTATATATTAAGATGTGCAGGTCAAACCAACAATAGGGGAAATAGAGGTGTGTGACAGATCTGAATGAAGAGATAAGATGAGTAGCACAAAAAAAAAAAAGAATGAGGACCTGAAAGACAGGAGGACAAAATTATGCAGTGGCACTGAATATAGTGCAATGGCTGAAAGGTATGGAAAATGAAAAGATCATATGGGAAATACCGTAAAAAATACCCAATGGATATTACACTAGTAAAAGTAAAAACACAACGACCATCCAAGTATTCCGAAACATTTTAATCCACACACTAAGCGCTTTCACCATCAACACATGGCATCTTCAGAGTGAATGGAATCAAATTGTTCCCTTACTTTTATACATAACGTTAAAACAATGCTCTAATTGGCCAACGCCATAATTACCTTGTTCTTAAAGAAGCATACATCAGGCTATACAATTCAGCTTATGCACTTATAAAAACTGTCTTGTAAAACATACACATTTCTATAACATTTTTCCTAGTGAAAAATATATATATATGTATATGCATAACATATAACAACATTTTTAAAACAACACTTTAAAACATTGCATTTTTCAAAACATTGCTTTGTTACAAAAAGTTGTATGCCAACAGTAAACAGTTTTTCCCCTTCTATATAACATTTGACCTTTGTTTTAATATAGGTTTTTAGGGAGATGTGTTCATTTAAACCAGGTGATATAAAGGCTTTTAACAAAATCTGCCATTTGTATTCCAAAGGTTCCACCTTCAGTTTGTCATTTCCCCCTCTTTCACTAAACAACACCCTATCTATAACAAAAAATACAAATCTCCTAAAATTAATGCACTTCATGCTGTGTACATATAGGGCATTGTGTATGTCATGACCCTTAATGGCCCTAAGATGTTCAGCTATCCTGTCTTTTAGTCTCCTAATGGTCTTCCCTACGTAGTAGGCACTACAGTTGGTACACTTTGCCAAATAGACCACCTTTGTTGTGTTACAGTTGACTCTTCCAGGACAGGAAATAGTTCTATTATACCCATGTATAGTGACATAAGGGCCGTCATTGATATACCTGCACATCCTGCAAGTACCACATCTACTCATCTTGGAGACACTACTTATAGTGTTGTGCTGTTCCAAAAATTCTTTTATATTCCTTCCCCTTGAATAAACTATTCTAGGGCAAGCCCCCAATAGATTTATAAGTTCACCACTGAAACAGAAATTCCATGCTGTACGAACAACTTCCTCTATTTCTTTTATTTGACTATTGTAAGTTAATACTAAAGCCCTAGAATTAACTTCATCTTGTTGTTTGGATGTTATCGCAATGTTAGTATTCTTAACCCCTAAAATAGGAAGAAATGAAGTATTTCTTTTATTTAGAACTTCTTTATGTGTTTAATCAACAATTTCAGGGATAACCTCTTACCAAAAACATCCCAATCAGTGAATAATATATAATTCTTCTTCCAAGATTTTGTTGTCATTTATAATTCTCAGACAACCATTACCATTTTGCCCCTTTACAATACCCCTACGTTGATGCAAAGGTGACAACTACTGTAATGCAATGAGTAGGAGTTACTGTGTGTTTCCTTCCGGATATATTTTACTTTATTTATACCATCTACACCCTTTACAAGAGTTATATCCAAAAATCAATTTGCTTATCACTCCACTTACTGATAAATCTAAAAAATGTAGTTGTTGTATTTAAATAGTCAACAAAATTCTCTTTGCTTCTTGTTCATTCCCCTTCCACAAAATCAGTACATCATCAAGGAACTGATTGTATAATGGCAATATATTTTGTCCTTATATATAGAATTCAAGCCAAACTGTTTCCTCCCATTCCAAGTAAAACTAAATTTGCAAAGGAAACTGGGGGGTAACACTTTTGCCCCATTGCCACACCTGAAATCTGATGGAAAATCTCGCCTTCAAAAAGTCAAATAATTATTCTGAGTACAATTTCCTATACAGGACACAACAAAATTCACATTGTCATTGCTCAAACATTTACTTCTAAACCAAACTTTCAATAAAATAATCTATATCTCACTTCGTCTTATGGGTATTACTGTGAACAGATTTATAACATCAACAGTTAAAAAGGACCAATCAGTGTCCATATTCTGGAAAATGTTTAACCTTTGAAAGCAATGCCAAGAATCTTTTAATATATGATGAGTCATTTTTACAACCTGCTGTATATTCCTATCAACATAAGCAGACAATGGTTCCGTTTTTGAACCCTTTGATGAAACTATAGCTCTAAACGGTGGATTGTTCAAATCTTTATGTGTCTTTGGAATTCCAAACACAACCGGGGTAACAGGGTGATCAACATTCAAAATAGTTGTAATCATCCACATCAATTGCTCCCTGGTATAGTGCATCTAGTAAAAACAAATCAATTCTGTGATAAGAAATATTCACCTCATTTAAAGAAACTCTAAGATAGGTGGTGGTGTCATCCAAAATGTCCATCATTTTGGCAACATAATCTATGTTTGACATAATGACTGCCCCCCCCCACCTTTATCTGGTTTCATAACTCTTAGCTCTTTATTGGTTACCAATTGCTTTAAAGTAGATGTGTCTGCGTCCAACCTGGGCCAGCGGGTCAAAGCATAAGCTGCCCCTCAGAGCACACTGCCATGCGGCCCTCTACCTCTAACTCCAACACTGATGTACGCATGCCCCAAAACACTTTTTGTGTTTTTGTGTGTAAGTGACCTGTAACTCTAACATCGGTGTGCGCATGCACCAAAGCATCCTTCTAGCTCTTTTATTTTTTGCACCAAAGGCTCTGTGTGTTTGCACCATTATTTCTGTGGCCAAAGAATCAATGTGTGTTCTTGCTGAAGAGGGACTCGTCTATGGATTTGCTGCCATTGCCTTTTTAAAGAAACAGCACTTAACCTGTGTTAATAGGTAAGTATGGTGTGAGTGAGTGCATGCATGAAGCAGAATGTTTGTGTGTGTGAAAGTAGTATGTGTGTGTATGTGTGTGTGTGTGTGTGTGTGTGTGTGTGTGTGTGTGTGTGTGTGTGTGTGTGTGTGTGTGTGTGTGTGTGTGTGTTTATGTGTGCATGACAGAGAGACAGAGAGAGACACATGCACAAAGAGGCTAACTATACAAAAAAAGTTAGCTCACAAATGCATCCACTCCATTAAAAGTACACTTTCATTAAATTGCAGCAGCTTTTCTGACAGGGAGAGTGTTGTATTGAATATGAAATCATACCTCTCTAGCTGTATGGATTGTCGAAGAATGTCTGGATTTTTTGCCTCATCTTCCATTTGTGTCTTTTGCTTAGGAAATAAAAGTAGTCATCCAAGGTAATGCAGTCCCAGGGATTAAAAAGGAGACAGCAGCCCTAGGGTTAATGGGTCAATAATGGATTGACTAATGTGGACTGTAGCATATAAAGTTTATTGTTTTTTTTTTGACAAACAAAAAAATCACCCAGTACTGTCTTACAGTAGGTCATTGGTGGGTTCTAAGCAGTGGTAGATTGGACAACAGTAAAGCATATCTTTGGTGGATCATCAATACTGGCAAATCAAGTGGGCACAATGTCATTTTACCCCAAAATGTTGGGGGGTTTTAGTGTGTGTATGTGTGTGTGTTTGTGTTGGGAGTAAAGCCTGCAATAGTAGATAATTATTAAAGACAGAGACTTACAAACTGTGAAGAACATGTTTCTTTGTTTCAAAACCTGATACTTGGGTACTAGGAATGCCAAAATAGATTTTTAAGACATAGCCTTGCGCCATTTACAGTGGATGGATATTTACATTTAATGGACAATGTTAGGCAGTATGTGTGGCCCTGTAGGGATTCTGGAGGATGCTAAGTCTACCACTGCCAATGTCTTAGTAAAGTGACCTGAAATGGATATTGGGACATGTTATTGAAAAAATACAGCAAGTTGGGCTTTGAAATGTAGTTTAATTAAACAAAGTGCACTTGCAATTTACAGGCCATAATTTAATTTATTTCCCAGGTAGTCCAGATCCTGGTAAGATTGTATACCATTAGACTTAATTAGGGAGAGGTGTCATTCGTTGTGGAAATAAGCAGACCTAGTTTTCCGAGTGAAAGCTCTGTGGTTGCTTGCAAGGGTAGAAGTTGCAGGATGTGGAGCCACTGTGTTATATTATTTTTAATGGATTTGTCATTTCAAAGTATGGATTTCTTTTGTTGCAAAGAAGGCCAGGATTGAATGAAGGCCATATAATGTTTAACTGACAATAATGGGATAGAAACATTATGCGTGATGTATAATGTTTGCAGCTGCACTTGTTTCAATGGTGTCTGTGATGCATAACTATTTTGGGCTCAGTCCCAAATTGTATTTGCGGTTGTCATTTGTCCAGAATTAGGGTTTGCTCGGAAGGTTGAGAGAGGTATGGTTCCATGCTAAAATCAGAAGGTTGTATTTTACCTTGGGAGAGACTTTTTCAGCATAATTATGAGAAACAGAGCATTTTTTTAATATCTCCACTTATTTTGAATATAAACTGCCATGTCACCTTGCTTTAAAATAACTTTTTATTACACTACTTTAATTCTTTTGGAATTGACAGGTATACTTCATTGGATTTGGACGTGAAGCATAGTGTGCTGTGACTGATTTCTTGCAGCAGTCTGTGCTTACTTATCACAGCCATCAACTTTTCTGTGTTTCTGGGTGTGTGATCAATTTAACAGTTTTAAAGATGTTTTCCAAAAAATTAAATAAATACATAATAAGTAAAAAGTAATCCTTTCTTCACTTTGAGCTATTGACAAAGTGTGGGAAATTTCAATGTTTTTTTCAAAAGCGATGGTCAACATTACAGCTTAGTAAGCGGCCGTCGGTCTGTGAATAACTTCTGCACAAATTAAAATGTCTGAATGTCAAATGGCTTTAGATTGGAGAGATAGCTGTATGTTTACTCCAGTATATAGTATAGGCGATCTTAGAGAGTTTAGATTTCTTATTGATTTAATTTTGCTGAGCAGTTATATTTGTTGTTTTTATTGATGGTCCTTTTGGTGGTGGGAAATTGCATGGAGGAATCCATTTCTATGATTTTTTTTCAGATATTTTGACTTTTAGACAGTTTCAATCCAGTGAGACTGTGTTATATGTGATTACTGAGGTTGCCTATTTACACACAAGTAGAAGCTCACTTTTTCTGTGTGTGTGTGTGTGTGTGTGTGTGTGTGTGTGTGTGTGTGTGTGTGTGTGTGTGTGTATAAGAGATTTAATATGTATACTGAATATATTTTGCAAATGGAATTCTTAGTTAAATAGATTTCTTATTGATTTAATTTCTTGCTGAGCAGTTATTTGTTGTTTTATTGATGGTCCTTTTGGTGGTGGAAATTGCATGGAGGAATCCATTTCGTTATGATTTTTTTCGATATTTTGACTTCCAGACAATTTCAATCAGTGAGACTGTGTTATGTGATTACTGAGGTTGCCTATTTTACAAGTAGAAGCCTTTTCTGTGTGTGTGTGTGTGTGTGTGTGTGTGTGTGTGGTGTGTGTGTGTGTGTGTGTGTTCATAAGAGAGAGTAGAGACTAATATGTATACTGAATATATTTTTGCAAAATGGAATTCTTAATAACAGGCCCTCTTCTTAGACAAGTAGACTTGAGTAACCAATATTAGATCTGTAGCCATCCAGCTGGGAAATTTTAGAATGTGGATTTTTCCTTCCGGATTGATAGAAGGCTATGCTACTTACTTAAGGAGTGCATTCCATGGCTATCTCATCCAGTTGTAGTGTTGTTACCCCGAACTACATTGTTTGATACAATGAGAGAGGGAGCTTTTACAGAATTGTCGAAAGTTTTTTTGTGTGTCAAGAACCTGTCCATACAAAAGTGGCTTGTTTATGTGTTGGCAGTGAAGGCTGTGGTCTTTTGTAGTGAGTGTTTTAAATATAACCACAGTATTTCTGAGGTGGAGAAAGTCTCTTAAGGCAGGATCTTTCTTAGCCTGGAAAGCAAGCCAGTGATGAAATTTATAGTGGCCAGTGGAGGAGACAGAGAGGAGGGAGAGAAGCAAGAGAAGCTTTTTAGTCTGCTTGGATAACTAAGTGAACTCAGTCCTTTGACCTTTTTGTCAGAAATGGTTGTAGTCTTCTTTTTGGTATGGTGTTTTGCTGAGCCCATCGATGCCAAAAGGGGTGTTGTTAACTCCAATAATTGCTCTTGTAAGGGGAAGAGAATACAGGGATAAAAGAAGTTACTTGAGCCTCCTTGTCCCTAGGATGAGATACCCCTTACTAATGAGGTGGGCCATGTAAAAACTTTCCATACTTGACGGAGAAAATATGTGGTGGATCAAAAGTCAGGTTTCTACTCAACCTGGGTGCCTGCAAGCACCCTCACAACTGATTAGCGGTTTACAACATTGTTATTAATGTGATAATTTGTGGGATCATCCCACTACCTCCTCAAAGGGTGATAATTGTGCATTTTTTGGCATTTAGCTTGAGGCCATGTTTCTGGCACCAGCTTTCATTTGTTTGGGTGAGACCTGCTGGGCCGCAGCATGCTGCCCTCAGAGCACTGCCATGCGGCCCTCTACCTCTAACTCCAACACTGATGTACGCATGCCCCAAAACACTTTTTTTTTGTGTTTTTTGTGGTCGTGACCTGTAACTCTAACATCGGTGTGCGCATGCACCAAAGCATCCTTCTAGTTTTTATTTTTTTGCACCAAAGAAGGCTCTGTGTGTTTGCACCATTATTTCGTGCCAAAGAATCAATGTGTGTGTTCTTGCTGAAGAGGGACTCGTCTATGGATTTGCTGCCATTGCCTTTTAAAGAAACAGCACTTAACCTGTGTTAATAGGTAAGTATGGTGTGAGTGAGTGCATGCATGAAAGCAGAATGTTTGTGTGTGTGAAAGTAGTATGTGTGTGTGTATGTGTGTGTGTGTGTGTGTGTGTGTGTGTGTGTGTGTGTGTGTGTGTGTGTGTGTTTATGTGTGCATGACAGAGAGACAGAGAGAGACACATGCACAAAGAGGCTAACATACAAAAAAGTTAGCTCACAAATGCATCCTCCATTAAAAGTACACTTTCATTAAATTGCAGCTTTTCTGACAGGGAGAGTGTTGTATTGAATATGAAATCATACCTCTCAGCTGTATGGATTGTCGAAGAATGTCTGGATTTTTGCCTCATCTTCCAATTTGTGTCTTTTGCTTAGGAAATAAAAGTAGTCATCCAAGGTAATGCAGTCCCAGGGATTAAAAAGGAGACAGCAGCCTAGGGTTAATGGGTCAATAATGGATTGACTAATGTGGGACTGTAGCATATAAAGTTTATTGTTTTTTTTTTTTTGACAAACAAAAAAATCACCCAGTACTGTCTTGTCATTGGTGGGTTCTAAGCAGTGGTAGATTGGACAACAGTAAGCATATCTTTGGTGGATCATCAATACTGGCAAATCAAGTGGGCACAATGTCATTTTTTAAATGTTGGGGGTTTTAGTGTGTATGTGTGTGTTTGTGTTGGGAGTGCTGCAATAGTAGATAATTATTAAAGACAGAGACTTACAAACTGTGAAGAACATGTTTCTTTGTTTCAAAACCTGATACTTGGGTACTAGGAATGCCAAAAATAGATTTTTTAAGACATAGCTTCTTGCCATTTACAGTGGATGGATATTTACATTTAATGGACAATGTTAGCAGTATGTGTGGCCCTGTAGGGATCTGGAGGATGCTAAGTCTACCACTGCCAATGTCTTGTAAAGTGACCTGGAAATGGATATTGGGATGTTACTGAAAAAATACAGCAAGTGGGCTTTGAAATGTAGTTTAATTAAACAAAGTGCACTTGCAATTTACAGGCCATAATTTAATTTATTTCAGGTAGTCCAGATCCTGGTAGATTGTATACCATTAGACTTAATTAGGGAGAGGTGTCATTCTGTGGAAATAAGCAGACCTAGTTTCAGTGAAAGCTCTGTGGTTGTTTGCAGGTAGGAAGTTGCAGGATGTGGAGCCACTGTGTTATATTATTTTTAATGGATTTGTCATTTCAAAGTATGGATTTCTTTGTTGCAAAAGAAGGCAGGATTGAATGAGCCATATAATGTTTAACTGACAATAATGGGATAGAAACATTATGCGTGATGTATAATGTTTGCAGCTGCACTTGTTTCAATGGTGTCTGTGATGCATAACTATTTTTGGGCCTGTGTCCCAATTGTATTTGTCGCTATGTCCAGAATTCTTGCTCTAAGGTTGAGAGGTATGGTTCCATGCTAAATCAGAAGGTTGTATTTACCTTGGAAGACTTTTCAGCATAATTATGAGAAACAGAGCATTTTTAATATCTCCACTTATTTTGAATATAAACTGCCATGTCACCTTGCAAATAACTTTATTACACTACTTTAATTCTTTTGGAATTGACAGGTATGCTTCATTGGTTCGGACGTAAGCATAGTGTGCTGTGACTGATTTCTTGCAGCAGTCTGTGGCTTACTTATCACAATAACTTTTCTGTGTTTCTGGGTGTGTGATCAATTTAACAGTTTTAAAGATGTTTTCCAAAATTAAATAAATACATAATAAGTAAAAAAAAGTAATCCTTTCTTCACTTTGAGCTATTGACAAAGTGTGGGAATTTGTTTTTTCAAAGCGATGGTCAGCATTACAGCTTAGTAAACGGTCAGTCTGTGAATAACTTCTGCACAAATTAAAATGTCTGAATGTCAAATGGCTTTAGATTGGAGAGAAGCTATATGTTTACTCCAGTATATAGTATGATCTTAGAGAGTTTATAGATTTCTTATTGATTTAATTTTTGCTGAGCAGTTATTTGTTGTTTTATTGATGGTCCTTTTGGTGGTGGGAAATTGCATGGAGGAATCCATTTCTGTTATGATTTTTTTTTCAGATATTTTGACTTCCAGACAATTTCAATCAGTGAGACTGTGTTATGTGATTACTGAGGTTGCCTATTTTACAAGTAGAAGCTCCTTTTCTGTGTGTGTGTGTGTGTGTGTGTGTGTGTGTGTGTGTGTGTGTGTGTGTGTGTGTCTATAAGAGAGAGAGATTTAATATGTATACTGAATATATTTTTGCAAATGGAATTCTTAGTTAAATAGGCCCCTCTTCTTAGACAAGTAGACTTGAGTAACCAATATTAGATCTTAGCCATCCAGCTGGGAAATTTTAGAATGTGGATTTTCCTTCCGGATTGATGAAGGCTATGCTACTTACTTAAGGAGTGCATTCATGGCTATCCATCCAGTTGTAGTGTTGTTGAACTACATTGTTTGATAATGAGAGGAGCTTTTTACAGAAGTCGAAAGTTTTTGTGTCAAGAACCTGTCCATACAAAGTGGCTTGTTTATGTTGCAGTGAAGGCTGTGGTCTTTGTAGTGAGTGTTTTAAATATAACCAGTATTTCTGAGGTGGAGAAAGTCTCTTAAGGCAGGATCTTTCTTAGCCTGGAAAGCAAGCCAGTGATGAAATTTATAGTGGCCAGTGAGAGACAGAGGAAAGCAAGAAGCTTTTTAGTCTGCTTGGATAACTAAGTGAACTCAGTCCTTTGACCTTTTTTTGTCAGAAATGGTTGTAGTCTTCTTTTGGTATGGTGTTTTGCTGAGGCACGTGCCAAAAGGGGTGTTGTGCTCAATAATTGCTCTTGTAAAGGAAGAATACAGGGATGTTATGACCTCCTTGTCCCTGGATGAGATACCCTTACTAATGAGGTGGGCCATGTAAAAAACTTTCCATACAACGGAGAAAATGTGGTGATCAAAAGTCAGGTTTCTATCAACCTGGGTGCCCAAGCACCTCACAACTGATTGCGTGCTTACAACATTGTTATTAATGTGATAATTTGTGGGATCATCACTCTCCTCAAAGGGGATAATTGTGCATTTTTTGGCATTTAGCTTGAGGCCATGTTTCTGGCACCAGTCATTTGCTTGGGTGAGACCCTCTTGTAGCTTATTCAGAATTGTTTTATTAAGTCAGTAATGTGAATTCTTTACTTTATTGCAAATGTGTTGGCCTATTTTTGTGGATTATAGTATTGTAGGACTGCTAATGTTGACACTGTATGTAGATGGACTGCTGGAGTGGTTTTCCCAGTGAGAAATGCAAGTGCTGTAGTGAATATCTGTTTATTTGTTAAAAAAATCTATATATTAACTAAGATGTTAGAGTTAACTGTTAGATTAGAGAATTAAAATCAGAATTGGAATTAGAATTTTAAGGCAAATATTAGGCATTTATTACATTTATTAATTGTTCGAATGCACCTACAGTACAGCCAGGAGGTTGACTTTGGTCTCCTGTGGCAGCAAAATAGTTAACTATATGATATATTTTATATGCGGCCCCAAGACAATTTCTGTTCACTCAATGCGGCCCCGGCAAGCCAAAAGGTTGGACACCCCTGCGCCTCTCTTTCTTTCTTATTTAAGTTGTCATCATACTGCACATTTTGACTTGTTTTACTGTTATTAATCAAACCACTAATACACATTTTCTCAAAAATAGCTACTTCATTGTTGTATGGTGGAATAAAACACCTCGTTATCTGGAATGTTGTTTGTCTCAGTGGTATCATTAAAAAATATCACCAAGTTTAACTGTCTAGCATACAATCTAATGCTGGAATATGTTCTCACAATATTGAGTTTGTGTTCAGGCACAAAGGAAAAACCTTTACTCAAAACATCATGATGGTGTTCATTTATATCAATGGCACTATAATTGTATACATTGAATCCTGATTTTTTATAAATTTTAACCAAAGGTAATGCATTCAAATGTGTACATACAGATTCTATAGAACTGTCAATCAAATTTTCATCATTTTGGTTTAACACAGTTTTATTACTAAGTAAAGATAGACTCAAATTCACTTCTTCATCTAGCACTTCTTCCTGTTGTAATTGTTTTCGGTCCACTGCCTCCTCATTGAATATCTGTTCATCACTTGTGGTGATTGTTCGTGTTGTTTCCCGGCTTGATAACGGTTCTGTTCCACACCATCTCTCCTGTTTTGTAATCATTCCGACCTCCTGAGTTGTGGAGGCCGGTCTAAAAAATCTTTGTAACCTACATCATTGTCCACTATATCATAATGTCCATTATGTATCTCAGTTGTGTTGGCCCTATTACCCCTCTTGTTTCTGTTGTTGCCCGGGGGGTAGGCCATATTGCTTTTATAATCATGCATGTCCCTCGATAATTTCCTAACCTTGATTTTAACACTTTTGTCAACATATTGTTCCAAATTTGACAAAACAGACTGATAATTCTTAATATACTGTGAAAATAATAAATCGTTCACAATATTTTCATTTAAAGATACAACTTCTTTTTCGAGTGCTAACAACTTACTTTGATTGTTTTTGACAATGATGTCCATCATCTGTAAGCCAGATTTATCGAACAAATCCACTAACTCTTTATACACTTGTGAACCCACATCAATGCCATTTGATACTTTCCATATCCTAAGTCCCTTCGGCACCTGTTTAAGTGCTAAAGATTTATTGAGAAATGCATTATCAAGTTGTAGGCCTCTATATTTTCGACACACACCTTCAAACCATTCGATTTGCTTCTTTAAGGACAAGGTAATTCTTCCCTCCTCATTCGGGGCCAAGAAGTCCACTTCTGGTAGGTTTAGCCATTGTTGTATATCCCTTCCTTTTGGTCGACCACCTCCAACTTCATTAAAGTTCTGATCGCCATCTCCTACTGAGTTATTCACCGCCTCAAGGGCTGGCAGTGAATGCAAAGTAAACAATTTAACTTGTGAATTAGTTAGCGTCACTTGCGGATTACGTAAAACATTAGAACTAGTCAGCAATGCCATCAACTGCTTTACGGAAGCGGTTAATTCAGCCACAGCTGCTTCCATCTTAAACGGAAAGCCGTCTAACTTTTGATATAAGTTAATACTTTATAAAAAAACACTTATACTGTTTCAGAATCCTCTTAGATCAAAATAACACACCAAAAACCGTAAAAAATACCCAATGGATATTACAATAGTAAAAGTAAAAACACAACGACCATCCAAGTATTCCAAAACATTTTAATCCACATACTAAGCACTTTCTGAAACGGTATAAGTGTTTTTTATAAAGTATTAGCTTATATCAAAAGTTATACGGCTTTCCGTTTAAGATGGAAGCAGCTGTGGCTGAATTAACTGCTTCCATAAAGCAGTTGACGGCATTGCTGACTAGTTCTAACGTTTTACATAATCCGTAAGTGACGTTAACTGATTCGCAAGTTGAATTGTTTACTTTGCATTCACTGCCAGCCCTTGAGGCGGTGAATAACTCAGTAGGAGATGGCGAACGGAATATTAATGAAGTTGGAGGTGGTCGACCAAAAGGAAGTGATATACAACAATGGCTAAACCTACCAGAAGTGGACTTCTCGGCCCCAAATGAGGAGGGAAGAATTACCTTGTCCTTAAAGAAGAAAATTGAATGGTTTGAAGGTGTGTGTCGAAAATATAGAGGCCTACAACTTGATAATGCATTTCTCAATAAATCTTTAGCACTTAAACAGGTGCCGACGGGACTTAGGATATGGAAACTACCGAATGGGATTGATGTTGGTTCACAAGCGTATAAAGAGTTAGTGGACTTGTTCAATAAATCTGGCTTACAGATGATGGACATCATTGTCAAAAACAATCAAAGTAAGTTGTTAACACTCGAAAAAGAAGTTGTATCTTTAATGAAAATAGTGTGAACGATTTATTATTTTCACAGTATATTAAGAATTATCAGTCTGTTTTGTCAAATTTGGAACAATATGTTGACAGAAGTGTTAAAATCAAGGTTAGGAAATTATCGAGGGACGTGCATGATTATAAAAGCAATGTGGCCTACCCCCCGTGCAACAACAGAAACAAGAGGGGAGATAGGGTCAACACAACTGAGATACATAATGGACATTATGATATAGTGGACAATGATGTAGGTTACAATGATTTTTTTAGACTGGCCTCCACAACTCAGGAAGTCAGAACGATTACAAAACAGGAGAGATGGTGAGGAACAGAACCATTATCAAGCTGGGAAACAACACTGTAGTAGCTGATTCATAGCATTTATAAGTGTTTGCTGTACCTGTTTCTGCCTGTTTTGTGAAAAAAAAAAAAGAAAAAATATCTCTTGTTTTTCCTGCTTTACTAGTTTAGTCCAGTTTCAGAGTTGCTGATTCCTGGGCTTTGGTTGTAGTTCCTGTGTACTGTTTCCTTGCCTTATTTGGGGGAAGGGAAGCTACCTTGCTTACCAGTGGGAGTGGGAAGCATTGAGCTGCCTTTTGTCCAGTTTTGTGAGGTTTCAGCCAGTAACTAGTAGTTTATTGGTCGTTTTGGGCCAGTTTCTAGCTTTTCCAGCCCCTGGTATAAAACTTTCAGCTTGTACCTACTCAGCACAGACTCCACGTGGGCCAGCAGAGTAATCCAGGCTGCAGAGAGCTGAATAAGCGACTTTTCTTGATACTAAGTATATTTTTGTTGCTTTCCACGTCTGAATACCTAGCAACTGTATTTTGCCTGCCTTTCTGTTACATTGAAGCTGTTTTTACTGCATTTAACTTAATATTGCACTTGGAATCCTTGTTTGTTACTATTTGACTGCATTTGTAGCAAATTCTTCTGTGTAAGCTGTAGTAGCTGATTCATAGCATTTATAAGTGTTTGCTGTACCTGTTTCTGCCTGTTTTGTGAAAAAAAAAGAAAAGAAAAAAATATCTCTTGTTTTTCCTGCTTTACTAGTTTAGTCCCGTTTCAGAGTTGCTGATTCCTGGGCTTTGGTTGTAGTTCCTGTGTACTGTTTCCTTGCCTTATTTGGGGGAGAGGAAGCTACCTTGCTTTCCTGCTTTACTAGTTTAGTCCAGTTTCAGAGTTGCTGATTCCTGGGCTTTGGTTGTAGTTCCTGTGTACTGTTTCCTTGCCTTATTTGGGGGAAGGGAAGCTACCTTGCTTACCAGTGGGAGTGGGAAGCATTGAGCTGCCTTTTGTCCAGTTTTGTGAGGTTTCAGCCAGTAACTAGTAGTTTATTGGTCGTTTTGGGCCATTTTCTAGCTTTTTCCAGCCCCCTGGTATAAAACGCGCTAAACGCGCGATTTAGAGCGATTTAGCGCGGAGCTGCCACTGTTGCACACTAGGGCAGTGCCGGTTAAGCAGGTTTAAACTATTCGGGCTACCTAAAGTCCACTCTTCAAATTTTCCCTTAAAACTACCTTCCTCGAACTATACTACTGATCAAATCAGCGTATCCTATAACTAAAAAGATCAACTCTACTGACTCCAAGTAGACTATTCTCTATCTATTAAACCTAGCACTTGCTCCTACAGTACTTATTACCTTGATACGGCACTCTTGTCATAGATAGTACCCCAAAAGGCAACCCCCATTTCTCGGTCACCCACGTCCCCGGAATCTTTTTAAAGTTTTTCGCCTACCCTTCTAGCATGTCGAGGGATCAGTTGCTAGTGTCCTCTCCTGCTCAGCTGGTGAACCTGGGAATATTGAGGCAATGTTTCAATTGCCTCATGTACACAGACAACCCTTTCCTCCTCCCACAAAACACAAATACATGCGAGAGATGCAGCTATACGGCCATACTGGAGGCTGAGCTCTCTCAACATAGGACTGGCAAGACCAGTCAGGAGGAGAAGGTTACCACACACACTACAGACCCAGTCTCACATAGTACCATTACAACCTCAAATCATACACATAAACACACAAAGACATACTCGGAGGCTCTGATCAAAAATCTACCAAAACAGCAGAGGCCACCAAAGCAGACACCCAAACAACCACCACCTCAGAACACAACACCCGCAACACATAGACCTCACAGTCAGAGTGTCAAACAGTCACAGCCCTTAAGGCCAAACACAATGCCAGACACACTAGTCATTGGTGACTCCATAGTCAGACACACTGATGTCCCGCTCACCAGACTGAGTAAGGAGAAGGTCACAGTAAGCTGCCTGTCGGGCGCTGGTGTAAACGACCTGAGACGTACCTCCTTGGACTACATGAAAAGAGACATTGAGGAGCTCTCTGATTATGTAGCCCAGGCAGGTATGACCCTGACCTTGAGCAGTATCCTACCTTCACCAAGAATGATGCCACAATACAGAGATAAGATGATCAGCTTTAACAATTGGCTTAAACACTGGTGTCATTCAAAGGGGATCCAGTATCTGTCTGCCTGGGATGACATGCTGGACAAGCCACGCTGCCAAGGGACGGCTTGCACCTGTCACCCTGGGATTCCGGATATTGGCAAAGGCTCTTGCCACCCCATAGTGCCTTTTTAGGCAAGGCTCAAATTCTAAACCTACCACCCTAGAACACAAAAAGGAAAAAACTAAGGGTAATGCTGCTCAATGCCAGAAGTCTAAATCTCAAAATGCACGCACTCGAGGCCCTTCTCAGTATGGAGAACATTGATGTCTGTGCTGTGACAGAAACCTGGTTCAAGGCTCCTGAGAGCACCCCAGCTATCAGGTTTTACCTCATATCATGCGTTCCGGCCCCAAAATCCGGACAATACCAAGAAAGGAGGGGGGGTATCCATATTCATCAAGGACACCCACACCTCAAGACTGGTGGCAATGCACGATGCATTGGAGACCATCCAGGTGCAATTAACCATAGGCAAGACTGCTCTGCAAATTGTAGCATGTTACAGGCCACCCTCACAAACTCAGGAAACTCACATGGCCTTCCTGAAAACACTAGAGGGATAAATGTATCACCAAACACCATCATACTAGGTGACTTCAATTACCCTAATATAGACTGGGAACACTACTCAAGCCCAAACACCTAGCCCAAAAGTTCCTGGAATTCATAAACTCAAATGCCATGGAACAACTAGTCACCATCCCCACAAGAGGAGATAACATACTTGATCTCATCATCACGAACATGGGAGCACAATGTTCAAAACCGGAAGTATACCCCTCACTGGTGAGATCAGATCACAAACTAATCCCGCTGGAGGTCCTCATCCCACCCCACCTGAAATAAAAAGACCACAGTAAAGAACTTCTCAAAAGCCGACTTCACACTTCTAAAGACTAGTGTGGTCTCCTTTCAGGCCCCGAGCCGGGCGGAAAACAATACTCAAGCCGCTGAATCACTTACAAACGCCTTCTACCAGCACCTGCAGGACTGCATGGATAAGGCAATCCCAAGCAAAACAAAGACTCTTTGTACCAAAGGCAAGCGTCCAGTCTGGTGGACCCCAGCCATAAACAAACTCTACAACAAAAGGAGGAAGCTACTACAAGATAGAGCAAAATCCTTAAAAGGTAAGACACCCTTGATCACTATAAGTAAAAACTAAGAGCTCTCATAAAATCATCCAAAGCAAATTTCGAGAGAAAAATAGCTAAAGACTCAAAAGACAATCATAAGGCCTTCTTTAGCTATGTTAGAAACCTAGGAGGAAACTCCCAGATATGCTCAGAACTAGTTCAAAATGATGTGAAGATTACTGATCCTACAGACATTGCCAACATACTGGCTGACAGGTTCAGTGCAAACTCCCCCAAAAGGAGAGATATCTATACCAAATGAGTGCAGCCCCCCAAACATCTCCAGCGCCCAAGTGAGAACTGCTCTCTCCAAAGCAAAAAACATAGCATCCATGGGACCCGATGGTGTCCCCGGCTGTGTGCTCCACGAACTCAATGAGGAATTAAACCCACAGCTAGGACAGCTGTTTAATCAAAGTCTTACCTCTGGATACATTACCCAGGGAGTGGCGCACTGTAACTGTGGTCCCACTTCACAAAGGCGGTGCCTCCACAGACCCTGGAAATTACCGGCCCATTAGCTTGACAAGCCTTATCTGCAAAGCCATGGAGAGGATCATAATGGACCTCATAAATAAAGACATAGGGAATTTGCAGACTTTGGATCCAACCCAGTTTGGCTTTGTCAAAGGCAGATCATGCCTTTTAAACTTGGTTGACTTTTTCAAACAGTCACCAAAGCCACTGATGAGGAAAGGCAGTCCATACAGCCTACCTCGATCTGGCTAAGGCCTTTGATACAATACCCCACTCGGGTATCATTGAAAAACTCATCAGCTTAAATGTTAACCCATACATCACAAGATGGGTTGCAAACTGGCTGAGTGACAGAACCCACAGGGTCAGAGTTGCTGGCGCCATGTCAGACTCAAAGCCTGTCACAAGTGGTGTCCCACAGGGCTCAGTCCTGGGCCCACTCTTGTTTGGCATCTACTTTTCCGAAGTACAAGCAAACACAGGAGGGTTATGGCTGACAAAGTTTGCAGATGACTGCAAACTGGCGCCATAGTAGAAAACACATCTGACACAGATATCCTTCAGAAGGGTCTCACAGAAACGGATAACTGGTGCCAGAGCCACGGCCTAAAGTTAAATGCCAAAAATGCATAGTCATACCCTTCGGGAAAAACAAGGTTACCCCTAGCTACCAAATAGGTGGCAATCCACTGAGCACAGAAGAAGTTATCAGGGACCTGGGGACCCAGGTTGATAGTAGTCTGTCATTCGACACCCATGTAGCTAAAGTAGTTAGGAAGTCCTTCTACATTGCCCACCTTATCATGAAGGGATTCTCATCTAGATCAAGGAGGTCATAGTCTCCCTTTACTCATCACTCATCAGACCAATGATTGAGTACAATGCCCCATTCGGAATGTATCTGACCCGACACTTGCAGCAGCTGGAGAGGCCACAAAAGTTCCTCACCAAAAGGATAAAGGGTCTCAAAAATCTGTCCTATGCTGCCCGACTGAAAGAACTCCAGCTCTATTCAGTCGCCACCGCTTGCTCAGAGGTGACCTTTGCCTAACATACAAGGCCATGTCAAACCCAGATTTGATGAATATGCTTCACCTCAAAAATCTAGATCCATCAGAGCCACAAGGGCAGGAGACTTAAACCTCGACACGGCTATTAATAGGGCGTGCTGGAGGGATAGATTCATCACCCAAAGACTCCCTATGCTGTGGAACAAAATCCCGGTACATGTGAGGCAGAGCACCTCGCTGGCCTTGTTCAAGAGAAATCTTGACCAATGGATGGGAGATCGCAGATATACCCCAGGAATTACCTCAGTGTCACTGCTCGACAGAGGCACAGCAAAATAATGGGTATAGTTCCCCATACTAAAGGGGTGGCGTAAGCCACAAAACAATGGGCTAGGCTTATAAATGCCCTCGGACAGATAGCCTAGTATGAACCTATGAACCTATGAACCTATGAACATGAACAATCACCACAAGTGACGAACAGATATTCAATGAGGAGACAGTGGACCAACAACAAATACAACAGGAAGAAGTGCTAGATGAAGAAGTGAATTTGAGTCTATCTTTACTTAGTAATAAAACTGTGTTAAACCAAAATGATGAAAATTTGATTGACAGTTCTATAGAATCTGTATGTACACATTTGAATGCATTACCTTTGGTTAAAATTTATAAAAAATCAGGATTCAATGTATACAATTATAGTGCCATTGATATAAATGAACACCATTATGATGTTTTGAGTAAAGGTTTTTCCTTTGTGCCTGAACACAAACTCAATATTGTGAGAACATATTCCAGCATTAGATTGTATGCTAGACAGTTAAACTTGGTGATATTTTTTAATGATACCACTGAGACAAACAACATTCCAGATAACGAGGCGGCAAGTATTGTTTGTAAAAGAAAGAGCACATTTATTCCACCATACAACAATGAAGTAGCTATTTTTGAGAAAATGTGTATTGGTGTTTTGATTAATAACAGTAAAACAAATCAAAATGTGCAGTATGATGACAACTTAAATAAGAAAGAAAGAGAGGCTTTAAAGCAATTGGTAACCAATAAAGAGCTAAGAGTTATGAAACCAGATAAAGGTGGGGGGTAGTCATTATGTCAAACATAGATTATGTTGCCAAAATGATGGACATTTTGGATGACACCACCACCTATCTTAGAGTTTCTTTAAATGAGGTGAATATTTCTTATCACAGAATTGATTTGTTTTTACTAGATGCACTATACCAGGGAGCAATTGATGTAGATGATTACAACTATTTGAAAGTTGATCACCCTGTTACCTCGGTTGTGTTTGGAATTCCAAAGACACATAAAGATTTGAACAATCCACCGTTTAGAGCTATAGTTTCATCAAAGGGTTCAAAAACGGAACCATTGGCTGCTTATGTTGATAGGAAAATACAGCAGGTTGTAAAAAGGGCTCATCATATATTAAAAGATTCTTGGCATTGCTTGCAAAGGTTAAACATTTTCCAGAATATGGACACTGATTGGTCCTTTTTAACTGTTGATGTTATAAATCTGTTCACAGTAATACCCCACGATGAAGGTATAGATTATTTTATTGAAAGTTTGGTTAGAAGTAAATGTTTGAGCAATGACAATGTGAATTTTGTTGTGTCCTGTATGGAAATTGTACTCAAGAATAATTATTTGACTTTTGAAGGCGAGATTTTCCATCAGATTTCAGGTGTGGCAATGGGGGCAAAGTGTGCCCCCAGTTTTGCAAATTTAGTTTTACTTGAATGGGAGGAACAGTTTGGCTTGAATTCTATATATAAGGACAAAATATTATTATACAATCAGTTCCTTGATGATGTACTGATTTTGTGGAAGGGGAATGAACAAGAAGCAAAGAATTTTGTTGACTATTTAAATACAACAACTACATTTTTTAGATTTATCAGTAAGTGGAGTGATAAGCAAATTGATTTTTTGGATATAACTCTTGTAAAGGGTGTAGATGGTATAACAAGTAAAATATATCGGAAAGAAACACACAGTAACTCACTATTGCATTACAGTAGTTGTCACCCTTTGCATCAACGTAGGGGTATTGTAAAGGGGCAAATGGTAAGGTTGTCTACAATTATAAATCACAACAAAATCTTGGAAGAAGAATTATATATTCTGATTGGGATGTTTTTGGAAAGAGGCTATCCCCTGAAATTGTTGATTAAAACACGTAAAGAAGTTCTAAATAAAAGAAATACTTCATTTCTTCCTATTTTAGGGGTTAAGAATACTAACATTGCGATAACATCCAAACAACAAGATGAAGTTAATTCTGGGGCTTTGGTATTAACTTACAATAGTCAAATAAAAGAAATAGAGGAAGTTGTTCGTACAGCATGGAATTTCTGTTTCAGTGGTGAACTTATAAATCTATTAGCTTGCCTAGAATAGTTTATTCAAGGGGAAGGAATATAAAAGAATTTTTGGAACAGCACAACACTATAAGTAGTGTCTCCAAGATGAGTAGATGTGGTACTTGCAGGATGTGCAGGTATATCAATGACGGCCCTTATGTCACTATACATGGGTATAATAGAACTATTTCCTGTCCTGGAAGAGTCAACTGTAACACAACAAAGGTGGTCTATTTGGCAAAGTGTACCAACTGTAGTGCCTACTACGTAGGGAAGACCATTAGGAGACTAAAAGACAGGATAGTTGAACATCTTAGGGCCATTAAGGATCATGACATACACAATGCCCTATATGTACACAGCATGAAGTGTATTAATTTTAGGAGATTTGTATTTTTTGTTATAGATAGGGTGTTGTTTAGTGAAAGAGGGGGAGATGAAAAACTGAAGGTGGAACTTTTGGAATACAAATGGCAGATTTTGTTAAAAGCCTTTATATCACCTGGTTTAAATGAACACATCTCCCTAAAACCTATATTAAAACAAAGGGCAAATGTTATATAGAAGGGGAAAAAACTGTTTACTGTTGGCATACAACTTTTTGTAACAAAGCAATGCTTTGAAAAATTCAATGTTTTAAAGTGTTGTTTTAAAAATGTTGTTATATGTTATGCATATACATATATATATATTTTTCACTAGGAAAAATGTTATAGAAATGTGTATGTTTTACAAGACAGTTTTTATAAGTGCATAAGCTGTATTGTATAGCCTGATGCATGCTTCTTTAAGAACAAGGTAATTATGGTGTTGGCCAATTAGAGCATTGTTTTAACGTTATGTATAAAAGTAAGGGAACAATTTGATTCCATTCACTCTGAAGATGCCATGTGTTGATGGTGAAAGCGCTTAGTGTGTGGATTAAAACATTTCGGAATACTAGGATGATCATATGGGAAATACACTAGGACAATGACAGGAGGTATAAGAATACAGTTAAGTAGATAATGAAATCAATACAGGTGGGAATAATACAGTTCATAAAAAGTAGTGAGAGTGAGACCACCACAATGGACTAAAATTAGAATGTGATGAGTGAGGAGTAGCAAAATATATTCAGGAAGGTGTTGTGGGAGAGGATGTTGAAATGGTTGGGAAGAGATAAAAGATGGATGGATGTTATGCTTATTTGGAGAAGACGAGGGGCAGGGATGGGGGAGATGAAATGTTACTGGTAGGATAGCTGAAAACAGAACTCACTAAAGGCTAGAAATGTGGCAACATTAGTAGCTTCAGGGTAAACAGGATAGGGTAACACATAATGTAAGTGATGGTGATTGGGGTATAATAGGAGTTTGGTAAAAATGATTGTGTGAGGTGGAATGTAATTTGAAAAAGAAGACTGAAGAGGGAGCTGGAGGGAGAAGAAAGATAAGGGAACTGAACATAATAATATGAGAAGGATTAATGTATGTCAAAGAATGTATGGATGAAATTAATGATAAGGGAAATGATTAATAATGTATGTATGTTTGTTTATGATGGATATATATTGTAATATATGTGTTGAGGCGGGTCTACTTCAGAAGACTGAAAAACCAAAAGACTGAAAATTCAAAATACTGAATGATGGAATTTGCCCCTTCTTCACTGTTGTCTGATATTGGAGTTGGTATTTATAGTTAGCAGGGGATGTGTGGGGTGCAGCCTCCCACATGAGGGATGCAAGGGGTCTTGCCCCAGCATTAAAAATGTGTTCAATATTTTCAATTTTCAGTCTTTTGGGACTCAGTCCATTGGTTTGTCAATCTTTTGAAGTAGACCCGCTGAAGTTAGTTTCAGGTTTAATAGGTTGTCATTATTAAAAAAATGATTTAGAGGAAAAAGGACAGACAAGGTATCAGACTGAAAAATGAATTTTCTGAGGCCTTTAATAACGTGATAAAACAGAAACAAATACATAGGCTACATTTGTGTATAGGTAAATTAATAACAGACTTACCACAAAAACACACATCAATGATGGTAAGAAGGGAAGAAATCAAATGCCATCATGGAAGCACTGAATAGAGAAAACTATAAAGCAATTCAGACAAGAAGTGTCACTGTTAGAGTATAGAAGAGGGAACAGATCAACAAAAATACAAAATAGATCATGATATATCGTACACTATTGCAAAAAATAAACCAAATATATCAGCACAGGCAGAAAAACTTGGAAGATAGTGCAGATAAATATAAAGGAAAAGGACAAAATAAGCAATTCATTGATGGCACAAACATTTTTTTAGAGAATTGGGAAATAAAAGTAATAGAAACACCACAAAAAAAGAAGAAACAAGAGACATTTTTGAGGCAGGAAAACTTAGACAATAGTCAGATAAATATAAAGGAAAAGCACAAAATAAGAAATTCATTGATGACCCAAAAAATGTTTTTAGAGAATTGGGAAATAAAAGGAATATAAACACTACCAAAAAGGAAGAAAGAAGAGACATTTTTGAGAAATATCCATGAAGACCCTGTGGAACATAAAGATGCCGAATGAACAGAAAATGCAGAATGAATAGAAGAAGTAAAAGAAAAAGTAATACATTTAGATGAATAGGATATGAAATGGGATGAAGTAATGGCCAGAGTAATTGAAACAAATTTTAAAAAAAAGGTCCTAATTGGAAACACAAGGCCCAGATGCAGTAACTAACTTCTGGTTAAAAGTATTAATATCTTTATACAAAGATTTAGCCCTGAGTAAGAGCTACTTACATGCGCATCACAAACAGATACCAACCTGATTAACAACAGGAAAACGATACTCCTCCTTAAGAGTGAACCTGCAGGCTATCCTAAAAAACATACACCTATAACTTGCATTGAGATGATATATAAATTATATGCTGAAATTGATGGCGACAGAGTTTATAGTCATTTATAAGAGGCAATCGAACAAACAATAAAAGAAACCATTATGGAACAAAAGATCATTTATTGTTAAAGGTATAATAAAGAATTGTAAAAAGGGGAAGCATCAAAGTATGGCATGGATAGATTACAAAATAAAATTTGACAGCATCCCACATTCATGGATAAAGGAGTGCTTAGAGATGTAAAAGATAAAGCCTACATTGGTCAATTACATTATAGTGAACATGAAACCATTACAAAACCCTTTGCAGCTATGCCATGGTGAAGAACAAATTTTTATCCCATGGATAAAAATTCAAAGAGGGGATATTCCAGGGTGACTCTTTGTCACCTCTGCTCTTTTGTCTTGCCCTTAAACATTAAGTAATCTACTTAACATATTAGGTCATGGTTATAATTTGAGTCCAAGAAAACAAAGTGTAAAGACTTCTCATTTTTTGTGGATGATTTAAAACTGTATAGATGAGCTGAAAGCACAACTGCAGGTGGTCAAAACTTTTGCAGATATAAGAATGTCATTTGGTCTTGATAAATGTGCAAAAGTGACATTTAAAGCAGGAAAACTGCAGCACCGGGAAAATATCAGTTTGGGACAGGAATGTGATGTAAAGGAACTCGAACGCGGAGGGTGTATAAATATTTGGGAATTGAATGATTGACTATAAAACATGAAAAAATATAAACAAACCTCAGTAAGGAGTATTTTAGAAGACTAAAATTAATACTGAAAACAGCTGTGATATCTAGGAACAAAGTCCAAGCTATAAACCAGCTTGCCCTTCCTGTTCTTACAGTTTTCTGGTGATAGGCCCTAAAGGGTATTGGATCAGTTGGACAGGAAAACTATAAAAATGCTTCACACTTATCAAGTGATATATGAGAAGGTATGGGCTTCCTCAAAACTGATTACATGTATAGATCTGCAATCATAGGATTGCTCAGATATCTGCTGACTTCATCAGATTCAAGCATAGTGAACATTTTAAAACCTGGGGAGAACAAGTCTAAGATGACTTCCTTACTTAGTTTAGCAGAAGCACATCTGTGTCAAGTGGGAATGGAAATCAAACCAGAAGTAGACAAAAATCAGGCAGTAACTGAATGTGCCAAAAAAAACCCAAAAAGAATATAAGAAGTATCAGATGAGAAGGTAAGACATGTGGGAATGGCATAAATATACATAGCTGCAATTCCAGAAATTTCCTGGAATAACCTCATATCAATCAGAATCTGATGCAGGAATGGTTAAGGAGATGTGAATTTAAACCAAAATATGAAAGGTTAATATTGGCAGCCCAGGATAATGGACTGTGTACAACATTGTTTTACAAAACCTATTGAACATGTGGGGTAAATGGACAAATGCAGATTCTGTAAAACAGTACTGGAAACAGTAGCACATCTTGTTTCTGGGTGTGATACACTTGTGATACACTAATAGCAGTGGGCCTGTATACAGAAAGGTATAATAATGTGGCAAGGCTGTTACACTGGGCATTGTGCGAACATTACAATACTGAAGTAGCTAAGAAGCATTGGAAACACGAGCCACACAGCATTATAGAGAATGATGATGTGTATATCACATGGGATCACCCATTACCAACAAATCAAAAATAGATGTGAGAAAACCAAATATAGTAGTCCATGAAAAGAATTCAAAAGTAGCATTGATAGTTGAAATTGTTACACCCAGTGATTACAGTGTCATACGTACAGAAGGACACCAAGTCATAAAAAACAGGATTTACAGACAGAAGCGAGGGCAATGTGAAAGGATACCCAGACAGTTCCAATAGTAGTAGCAGCAATGGGTCTCATTACAGTCATATTTAGATATGCTACTGACACATGTAACTCCATATGAATTGCAGGAGTCTGCTCTGGGTACTGTGAAGACCACTTTGGCTAAGATCAAACATTAAAACAATACTAATTTCTCTGATTTAGAAATTCAAGCAACCTGGAGAAATTAAACCAAGAAAAGCCATTGTTTATCCTTTCAAAAATGATATATAGAAAAAAAAACTAAACTCAGAGATGACCTAAAATTCCATTTTTGTATTATTAAATATTATTCTGATTAACCAGTGTATTTTGATACATCTGTGCAATATAAAAAAGAAATGGGGGGTGAAAAGACGCTCTTTAGGTTGACTATACATGAGACTTTTTATTTACACCATCTTATTCAAGACAATCCAGAATTCACTCTCCTCTAAATGCAGCACATGGACTACCCCAAACACTGCATGTTTCTGGAGAGCATGCTGTGAAGATAGGTGAAGGCTGCCAGCCTAGCCAGATAGAATTTTGCAGATAATTCTGTTATTTGTAAATATTAATATAAGCCACAGGCTTGTTCTCTTAAATGGGAAAAAATGGTAGTGCACTCTGCTGTAACAAAGCTGATAAGTCAATTCTTTGATGTCAAAACTCAGAGCCGATATGTCTGGATGAAGGAATTCTGCCTATTGTTTTGAGGCCAGAGTTAATGGCTAGAATTTGCATGTATAATTTATTTTATTGCTCTGGTTCCTGACCAGCTGCAAGATCAAAGGGGCTATTAACCTCTGAGCCTGGGAACCAGAAAGAAATTATGTAGTCTTACATGAATTAGTGGTACTGTGTTATCAGTTTAAGGACAGAAAGAATAAGAGCATTAGAGCATTTGTCTTGAGAACATCCAACATCACCAGCACTGCTTGTGGCTGTATGTAAGTAGGATCTTAGACTTCAGTGTTTCTCTTAGAAATAGCTAGGAAATAGGAAGATTAGTATGTGTTTTTCTGTTTTGATGTCAGAAATATTATACTGTATTATTTTAAGCATTTTCGTGTGATCTCTAAACTCTTGAGCTAGCACTGTGTAGTAAGAAGTATCGTCTTGTGTTTTTTTTTGTTTATTATTAAATATTTTTAAACCTTTCAACTGTAGCAGTTTTATGTAGAGATAATTTAAGCTCTAAGAGAACATTGCATGTATATAGTGATGCTGTACCAAGTCACTCCAAATACGTCTTGACTGTTTGGTTGCACTTACCATTTAGATAATAATATTGCTCAGTAATAATTGGACACCCTTTCATAAGGGCCTTTGAGTGGCTGATAAATATTAGCTGGGTGGTGGCAGTGATTTCTATCATATAGACTGGGTAAAAGGGGCACAGCTGGAGAATCTGTGCCAGCCTTCCCCAGGAGTGTCTGTGTGGTTGTATATAACTCTTATCTCAGTGTGTATGTGTCAGTTACTTGGGCAGGGACACGAAGCACTGGTTGGACAGAGAGGGTGCTGGAGGTTTTAGCTTGCCCACTAGGCTGAGATCTGGACCCAGCTAGGCCAGTGGGGAGTCTGATTGGGGAACTGGAGAGAAAGGGAAAAACCATCCCCAGACTGATTGTGATCTCCATGTGTTCTTACGGGAAATTGTAATTTACTGTGTGTGTACTTATCCTTTCCCTGTATGGATGCCCCTCACTGGTGTTAGTGCTGAGGATTGAGGATCTTTGATTGCTGGGCCAGTGTACGGGTGTCACACATGCCTTAACAGAACTACTCATTCTTTTAGGTACGTCATTCTGCATTTAAACTCAAACTATACAGCTGACTGGGGTGTCCTGACTAATCAGCATAGCCAGTGTTAGGTGCCTATGAAACGCACAGCTGCAGAGGCCAATTGAACGTACATGATTGCGCAGTAGCTCCCTAAAAGCTGCAGTTGGTTTGGGTGAAAGAAAAAGAGAATTTATTCTCTAGTTGCACACATTAACCTCAACAGGACTGTGGTATGACCATGATTAGGATTAAACAAGCAATCCCTGAACACACTTGAGGTGAACAAACAACCAAAAAAGATTGATCAGTCTGTGATTTCATGCTTTATCTTAAACAGGGATGTGGTAAGACCCTGATTAGGATAATGCCAGTAAACACTGAATGAATGTATGGCAAGGCTAGCAACTGGCTGCCCAGAACAACCAATCCCAGCTCTTACATGGGGGTTTAAAACAAGCAAACATCCTCGTCTTCAGAGAGAGTTTTCTTTATAGGCAGTTTTTGAAATATTGCATGACAACAGATTGACACTCATCTCAGCTGTCCCCGATTTTACAGTGTATCCCCAGTTTTGCCTTATGTTCCTCATAAAATGTATGGTTTCTGTCAGATTGTTGAGGACTGCAAGCACTAAAGAATGACAGATGTTTGAGTTTCAGATTTTATAATCCTTCAAAAAAAATGTATAATAAGGCTGAAATATATTATTCTAGCCGTGTTTATAACAACAATAATTAAAATCTATTTCTGATTTTGGTCACTTTTTCCCATTAATTTTTGACTTATCCACTGTCATAGCATGAGTTTTGTAGTAGGGTAAGCTGAAATATTTAATATCATTAAACCCAGTGATTTGCTAGAAAACCACAAATTTTGTGAGGAACAGACCATAAATATGAGGCAAAAATCTTGGCATTTTGTGAAAATCTGAGCAGTTCAGAGATATGGTGATCGGAACACAACCACTGAATATTGTTTACCTTGATGAAATTGTCCAACTCTGTAAAGGGTTTGCTAATGACCTCTGACACTGGGACCCATTGTTTCCAGTATAAAAGCTTTATCAAGGGTTTATTATCAACTGTGATCTAAAATTTCCCAAATACCCCTTGGATTCACTTGCCCAACCACCAAAATCATCCTGGAGACTTTGGGGTAAATCTCAAGATACAGTGTTACCACTGGCTCTACTCTAACCTGCTTTAACATCTGAATGCGTATGATGTAGTAAATGGCCCTACTTTGTTTAAGCTGGTCAGTGAACTGTTGGGGAATATTCTATATCAGGAAGTGGAAAATCTGTAATGGGTGACCCCCAGGCTTTGCAAAGCTGCCAAATCCCCTTCAAGGCTGTTGTAGACATCACTATCCACATCACTCATAATAAGTGTCAATGTTGTAGTATTTGTAGAACTATTCTGGATGGATGAGCTTTGTGTAAAGCTGTCCCATATAGACTGCCCTTTACTGTTCCAATTCCATGCCCCTTCAATCTGATACACAATAGTACCCACTGACCACATAAAACCATCAGTGAAAGTATCATATAGGAATAAATCATCTTTTGGATAGGATAGCTCAACAAAACTCTTCCAGACTCCTTTCCAGCACCTGGATCAGCACTCGTGATGCATATATAGCTGAACAGAGGGTAAAAAGAAATAGCAACCAGGTTGCTGCTACCATGCTATTCAAGATTTTTCAATGTTACTAGGGGTGCACTGCACTTGTTTCTTCAGTGAGGGTGTAGCTCTGCTCCTTAACTCCAGTGTCTCTCTCACACAATGTCCCTGTCTGCTTGTTCCATAACATACATTTGGGACTTCCAGTGAACCCTGGCCCCACCTGAGCACATTTGCAACGTGGACATCTATTAATAATTAGCCATTGCAGCTGAACTCACTGTTCACAGTTCCTAAGGCACCACCTGTGGTAAACAAATAGTGACAGAAGCATGCAGTAAAGAAAACTAGGTGGGGAGAGGTCTTCCTGAAGGGACTGTATGACACAGAGGTACACAAAATTAAAAATAGGAACAGTACTAGCACCATAGAGAATTCTCTCCATTCATTTATTATTTTTTTTTCTTTTTGCACATTACAGTGGGAAATGATTTTCTTCAACTTCTTACAAAACCTTCCAATGGTTTAGGATTTATTTTTTCACTATTATGCATCCTTACTGTAAACTTGCTCCTCTGAAAACAGGAGCACGTGATGTCTTTGTATATGAATAAGTTCTCTGCTCCTTTCCAGCTACAGCTTTAGTACTTTTTGAAAAGTTTTTATTCATCTTTGGAACATTTCTAAACTTCTGTATTTTGAGGTGCTGTAATACTTGGGTGCATTAAAAATATTAATTTTAAAATACACATCCTGTCCAATTATAGCTTTAGTGAATTTCTCTATCACCATGTCTGATGAGTTGTAGCATACTGAAGGCTTGCTCATAATCTAATCACTGTGTTGCAAGTAGTTCACACCATCAATTTCAAATGCAGTGGGAAAAAAACTAATGATTATTTAGGCCTGATTATTTATTTACAGGATTGTATTCTACTCTACCTGTTGTCAGTAGAATCAAGGACCCAAAAATAATCAAGGACAAATGTTACATATTGGAGATGTATGTTAAGTATTACTCCTGTTTAGTACAGACATTGAGAAAAAAACATAGCATTGCTAAGGGTGTAACTTAACATTCCCTGCCATAGACTTATGGCAGTAAGCAACATTCTGCAGACATGTGCAGTCAAAGAAACTGAAGCTTCTGAGAGACAATGTGTGAAGTCTGCATTACCTGGCTGGACTGCTTTACTTTGACTAAACAAAGACAATAATACATGCTTTCTTATAAATAAAGCATGGATAGAATCTTTGTTTAGACACTTTCTTTGAGGGGAAAAGTAGTAAAAGAGTTATATGAGCAAGATTAATTTCCTTTAGTGTAGGGAGCTCAGAGCATAACAGTGTGCCCCCCATGCTGTGCCTCTGAACGTATTCCTTATTCTTGATCTAAGAGATTGCCATTTATGCAACTATAACTGTGGTCAGTGGTAACAGTACAAACTGCTTTAAATTAAGTTTGTATTTATTAGTGATCAATAGCTGGGTTGGGAATTTCTAAGCATGAGAGCAACAAATGACAATACATTATTTGGCAAATTCTATCCCTTTCTTTGTGATTACATATTGGTGGTGACTACACAAAGGGGAGGTCATCTGCATGTAAAAACAAAGGGCAGTGATATGGCTTGTGGATAGGGAAGTCCATCACATATATCATAGCAACAAGTTGGAATGCATGACTGTGACCAATCTTTTACCTTCCTCATCTGTTTAATTGTAAAAAAGTGAATGGCAATAATTGCTACAATAATGTACAGAGGAAGTGTCTATTTATGGGGTAAGCAGGTTGTGTGTATGCAACAACTGACCCTCAAGCTGGTATTTGAAGTGAAGAGAGAGAGTCTCTGCACATGCCCGTGTGTGTTTTGTGATTTCTGTGCATGTCTTGGTAGCTGCAATGGGGAGTCACTATCTGTATCTGACACCAAACAGCTGAAATACATTACTGTGCTCATTAATTCTTTGTTTTTCTTTGCCCAGAATCGGACAGCTAATGTATACTCGCTCCATGAAGTGACTACAGCTAATGGGTTGAAAGTAATTCTGTGAATAAAAATGGGTGATTCCTGTTATCATATGATCACACTATAACAGGCAGGCATAGCCAATGTTTGGTATTTGGGAAGATGAGATTTTTGGGAAGAGTGGGGTGTAATCATACATGTCTTTGGAAAGGCCTCACAAAAGCTACAGTTGCTTAAAAAGAACCAATAATTGTTCATTTGTATATTCTCCTGATAACTACTTTATCCTAATTAGGATTCCTCAGATACCCTGAAGAGTTAGGGTATGGCACTGATTAAAATAAAGTGAGTCACAGGAAAATGAATGAAGGTAAGATAAGTGCTACAGTTTGGTTGCCCAGATGTGCTTACCTGGGATATTAGCAGAAGCAGATGTTCCTAATCTTTAGAAATGTTTTTCAGTAACAAGTAGTTCTATAAATACTTGCAGGACACCAGATGTATTGTCTGTTAGTCCTAAGAGTACATTGCCTAAAGATGAAATCCATTATTTTTTAAAATAATTACAGTGCTTAGGGCTGGGGCTGGAGTTTAGTATAGCAGACATCAAAATAAATTTCTCTGGCCATTACTTCCTTCACTTTTATGAATTAACTCACAGCAATTAAGATTTAAAGGTATATTCACTTAATTCTGTTTCTTAAGTCTTTTAAAAGAGGTTTAATAGTAAATGCTTCATTTAAGCCTGGACACACTTGTGCCCTGAATATACCTTTAAATCTTAATTGCTGTGAGTTAATTCATTGTCACATGACTCACCATGGATTTCATAGATTTGTATAAAAGTACTTTCATTTGCCTATCGCACCTTTTTACCTGATGAAACTGTTTGTAGCAAAAGTATTACTTGTGTTTTTTAAGTTGTTCTACTGTGTTTTCTTAAATGTTGCTTACTGGTAGCCATGGTGCCGGTTTGCTTTTATTTTTAAGCATTTATCTCCATTTGTAGCAAACTTGGCTTTGTCTAAGTGGTGAAGCTTTTCCTTCTGTAATTATGTTTGTACTCTATCAAGGGGTAAAGGTCATGCAAACGTTGAGCATTATTTACAAACTGGAAGAATGATAGTCAGTGGTACATCATAATCAGAATTGCTACACTTGATCTGCATGTATCCATTACTTCTATGGGGAAAACTAGAGAATGAAATTTACTGCAGACGATTATGGCTCTCCGCTGTAAATGAGCTGCTTTCTGTATCCAAGGCACATAATTTGATTCTTCCCACCTTCTATTGTCTACTGTGTGACTCTGACCAAGTCCCTTCACTAGACAGTGCACCTCATTGGCCCCTGAAAAGAAGCACTTGTGTGTGGTGGACTTGCCCCATACCAAATGTCTAAAATAAAAATGCTATATAAGATGTGGCACAGGACAGTATCCATTTCCTGTAAATGTTCCTAGAATGTGCTACAGAGTAAGCTTTTAGTGCCAGGACAGATTGAGTGGCTATATACTGCCACCCAAAATCTCTGCTGAAGGCTAGAAACTAAGTTTGAAGAAAAATCCCTGAAACATTAGTAAGATGTTGCTGGGTAAGGAGAAAAAAATGTATAAAAACATTTCAAACTTCTGGGCTACTGTTTCATCTGCAATAGTATAGTAGTTTTCCCGTGTATCCTTGATTCATGAAATCTTAGAAATTACTGAGTTGCTTTTCTTAAATTGAAACAAGTAATTGCCCAAGGCCACTCTGCACAGTTTTAGGGACAGTCTTCCTTCCCTGATGTTCAGCACCTGTGGACTTGAGATATATTATTTCAGGTGATGTAGTATGTGTATGTACTTCCAGGAAGTGTTCCTTGTAAAAAAAAAATAAAAAAAAAATAATTTGGCTGCCCCGTTACTCTATATGTAACCATCAACTTTAGATTTTTTAAGAGAGATCATTTGTTTTTGCGATGTGTGGAATTGCATTATGATTGCTAATAATAGCTAATAATAGAAGCTAGCACTGTGGGTTTCTTAGTGTAGTCTGCATGGATCTGGGTCTGTACTGGCATACTTGGCAATGTTGGCATATGTGGTATTTCTTTGCTGTAACTGCAAATAGTTTTGTAGTTTGAATGGCCTGCTGTAAAGCTGGCTACTGTGATGTGGTTCAGAGACTTGCCACAGTTCATAGGTGTGTACTAGGCTAATGGCCCTAGGGCCTTTACAAGCTTAGCTATAGGATTACCCTAGCATCGTGCCACCCGACTTTAGTTCTCAGTGCCTCTGTCGAGTAGAGCCACTGGAGTTATCCCCGGGGTGAATTTCCTATTTCCCATTCACTCATCAAGATCCCTCTTGAAGAGGGTCAGCGAGGTGCTCTGCTTGACATGTATGGGAAGTCTATCCCATAGCATGGGCAGTGTCTGGGTTATGAACCTGTCCCTCCAGTACGTTCTTTTGATTGTGGTAATGAGGTTGAGGTCTCTGGAACATGTGGTGCAGAGGGATTGGGATTTCTTTAGATGTAGTATTTTTAACAGAGCTGGGTCAGACATGGCTTTGTAAGTCAAGCAGTGATCGCCTCTAAGTAGGTGATATGAGACAGAGAATAGTTGGAGCTTTTTGAGTCTGTCCATATAGGACAAGTGTTTAAGGCCTAGGATCCTCTTTGTGATGTACTTTTGTGGCCTCCCAGTTGTTGCAGATGTCTAGTGAGGTACATGCCAAATAGGGCATTGTATTCAATGACTGGCCTAATGAGGGAAGGGTAGAGGGAGTCAATGACCTTTCTTCCTGGATGCAAAACCCTTAGTAATGAGATGTGCCACATAGAAGGACTTTCTGACCATAGTAGCAATGTGGTGATCCCAGATCTCTTATAATGCCTTCTGCATTAAGTGGTCTACCAACAATGTGATAGTTCATGGGAAGTGGTTTCCCCAAAGGGGATAATGACACATTTTTTGGCATTGAGCTTAAGGCCATGGTTCTGACACCAGTCGTTGGTCTCAGTGTGGCGATTCTGTAGGATGTCAACATCACTTGGGGAGTTAATAATAGCTCCCCTCTTGTTCGGCATTTATTTTTCTGAAGTGCAGGCAAACATAGGGGGATTGTGGCTGACAAAATTTGCAGATGACTGCAAACTGGGCACCATAATTGACACTCCATCAGACACAGACATCCTCCAGAAAGGTCTCATAGAAATGGATAACTGGTGCCAGAGCCATGGCCTTAAGCTAAATGCCAAAAAATGTATAGTCATACCCTTTGGGAAAAACAAGGTAACCCCTAATTACCACATAGGTGGTAATCCATTAAACACGGAAGAAGTTATCAGGGACCTGGGGACCCAAGTTGACAGTAACCTCTCTTTTGGCGCTCACATTGCCAAAGTGGTTAGGAAGACCTTCTACATTGCCCACCTGATCATGAAGGGTTTCACATCCACTTCAGGAGTGGTCATTGTACCCTGTACTCTTCACTTATCAGACCAATGATTGAGTACAACGCCCATTCGAATGTACCTTACCCGACACCTGCAGCAGTTGGAAAGACCCCAAAAGTTCCTCACCAAAAGGATAAAGGCTCAAACATATGTCATACGATGCCCGACTGAAGAAACTCCAGCTCTATTCAGTCGCATACCGTCTGCTCAGAGGTGATCTGTGCCTGACATACAAGGCCATGTCCAACCCGAATTAATGGACATGCTCCACCTCAAAAATCCAAATCCACCAGAGCCACGAGAGCAAGAGACTTAAACCTCAACACGGATATAAATAGGACATGCTGGAGGACAGATTCATCACCCAGAGACTCCCTACACTATGGAACAGAATCCCAGTCCATGTGAGGCAGAGCCCTCACTGACTCTGTTCAAGAAATCTTGACGAGTGGATGGGAGATCGTGAGGGTTTATCCCGGAATCATCTCTGTATCACTGCTGGACAGAGGCACAGCAAACTAATGGGTATAGTATTCTCATCCTAAGGGTGGTGGTGAAAGCCACACACACTGGCTAGGCTTATAAATGCCCTAGGGCAGATAGCCTGGTATGAACCTATGAACCTATGAACTGCTTGACAGATGCAGATAGCCATATATGAACCTATGAACCTATGAACCTCTTGTTCGCATTTATTTTTCTGAAGTGCAGGCAAACATAGGGGATTGTGGCTGACAAAATTTGCAGATGACTGCAACTGGCACCATAATTGACACTCCATCAGACACAGACATCCTCCAGAAAGGTCTCATAGAAATGGATAACTGGTGCCAGAGCCATGGCCTTAAGCTAAATGCCAAAAATGTATAGTCATACCCTTTGGGAAAACAAGGTAACCCTAATTACCACATAGGTGGTAATCCATTAAACACGGAAGAAGTTATCAGGGACCTGGGGACCCAAGTTGACAGTAACCTCTCTTTTGACGCTCACATTACCAAAGTGGTTAGGAAGACCTTCTATTGCCCACCTGATCATGAAGGATTCACATCCAGATCAGGAGAGGTCATTGTACCCTGTACTCACTTCTTATCAGACCAATGATTGAGTACAACGCCCCATTCGAATGTACCTTACCCGACACCTGCAGCAGTTGGAAAGACCCCAAAGTTCCTCACCAAAAGGATAAAGGCTCAAACATATGTCATACGATGTGCCCGGAAGAAACTCCAGCTCTATTCAGTCGCATAATTGCCTGCTCAGAGGTGATCTGTGCCTGACATACAAGGCCATGTCCAACCCGAATTAATGGACATGCTCCACCTCAAAAATCCAAATCCACCAGAGCCACGAGAGCAAGAGACTTAAACCTCAACACGGATATAAATAGGGACATGCTGGAGGGACAGATTCATCACCCAGAGACTCCCTACACTATGGAACAGAATCCCAGTCCATGTGAGGCAGAGCCCCTCACTGACTCTGTTCAAGAGAAATCTTGACGAGTGGATGGGAGATCGTAGGTTTATCCCGGGAATCATCTCTGTATCACTGCTGGACAGAGGCACAGCAAACTAATGGGTATAGTATTCTCATCCTAAGGGGTGGTGAAAGCCACACACACTCTGGCTAGGCTTATAAATGCCCTAGGGCAGATAGCCTGGTATGAACCTATGAACCTATGAACTGCTTGACAGATGCACAGCAAAATAATAGGCATAGTTTTATTCAAACTAAAGGGGTGGCGAAAGCCACATAACTATGGGCTAGGCTTATAAATGCCCTTGGGCAGATAGCCTAGTATGAACCTATGAACCTATGAACTTGCAATCATCTGTGAACTTTGTCAGCCAGAGTCTCTTTGTGTTGGCCTGGACTTCAGAGAAGTAGATACCAAATAGGGGAGGACCCAGGACCGAACCCTGTGGGACTCCACTCTTGACTAGTCATCAGTCTGACTTGGAGTCAGATACTTTTACACTGTGTGTTCTATATGTGAGCCAGTTTGCAATCCACCTAGTAATATAGAGGTTGATGCTTAGCTTAGTGAGTTTTTCTATGATTCTTGAGTGGGGAATGGTATCAAAGGCCTTGGCCAGATCAATGTAGGCTGTATGAACCACATTCCCTTCATCCACAGCTCTGGAGACTGACTCAAAGAAGTCAACCAAGTTGAGCACGCTTGATTTACCCTTCACAAAACCAAACTGTGTGGGGTCCAGAGTTTGGATATTCCCTATATACTTGTTTATTAGGTCCATGATGATGTATTCCATAGCTTTGCATATTGGACTCTTCAGGCTAATGGGGAGATAGTTCCCAGTGTCTGTAGTCGCTCATCCTTTGTGGAGATGGATGACTGTAGTGGTGCACCATTCAGTAGGGACAAAGTCTGAGGTGAAGATGTGATTGAACAGGACACACAGGTGAGGTGCCAGTTCACTCTGTAGTTCATGTAGAACACAGCCAGGGATAGTATCAGGTCCCATAGAAGCAGTATTCTTCACCTTGGACAGTGCTGTTTTAACTTGTGCAGCTGTAATACTGGGTGCCTGGCAAATATATTGGAATTGTGATTGGTTCCTTGGCGGGGGGGAGGGGTAAAGTTGGCACTGAATCTGTCTGCCAGTATATTGGCAACATCTGTTGGCTCAGTATAGGAGGTACCATTGTGCAGTAGCTCAGAGCAAATCTGGGTATTGCCATGGAGATTCTTTACATAACTATAGAAGGGTTTGTGGTTGTCTTTACTGTCTGCTGCAATTCTGTTTTCATAGGAAGCTTTAGAGGATTTGATGAGGGATCTCAACTTTTTGTTGAGGCTGATAAGGAAGTTTTTCCAGCCTTGAGACTTCACATTATTCCACATCAGTTTCTCCTTCTGCTGTAGAGTTTGTTTATGGCAGGGGACCACCAGATTAACTTCCTTTTTTTGGAGGAGAGCTTCTTGATTCTATTTGGTATCATGAGATCCATGCATTTGTGTACATGTTCGTACAGTGCATTGGTGTATGATTCAACTGTCATGCAACTATTCTCCATTTACATGGGTGCTGTGAAGTTAGCCACCTCTATTTTTAGGAGCCCAACGTTAGCTTTGGAGAAGTTTTTCATGGTGGTTACCTTTGCAGGGGGTGGGGTGGGGGGATGTGGATTTCCAAGGTGATTAGTTTGTGGTTGGATCTAACCAGGAAGGAGCTGATTATTGTTGTAGAGCAACGGTAGCCCATGTTAATAATGACCAGGTCAAGGATGTTGCTACCTCTAGTGGGGGGTAAGAACAAGCTGGTCCAGGGCATTGGAATTAATGAATTCCAGGAAATGTTGGGCAAGTGTATTGGTACATGAGTAGTTTTCTCAGTTAATGGAGGGGTAGTTGAAGTTGCCTAGTATGAGAGTGTTGGGTTGGACCCTAATATTCTCCAGGGTGCTTAGGAATATGGAGTGTGAGTCTTGTGACATGGTTGGGGACCTAATCGCTGTCTTACCCATTGTTAGATGCACCTGAAGTATCTCTGATGCATTATTTTGGGCTATAAGTCTGGAGGTGTGTGCATCTTTTATGAATATGGAAAAAACACTGCCTTTAGAGCTTCGGTCCAAGTTCTGGGGCCAAAAGGTGTGGAAAGAGTTATAGCCTGGTAGTATATGGGTGCTTTCTGCTGCCTTGAACCAGGTCTCTGTTACAGCACAAATGTAGATGCTCTCCATTTTAAGGAGTGCTTTGAGTGAGTGAATTTTGAGATTTAGACTTCTAGCATTTAGCAGCATGATTGCATTTGTTTGTAGCTGTTATGGTGGTAATTTGGTCTTTGGAACATTGCCTAAAAAAGGCACTATAGGGGTGGCAAGAGCATTTGCCAGTATCCGGAAGCCCAGGGATGACAGATGCAGGCCATCTCTGGCAAGGCATCGAGGTCTGTCAATCATGGCATCCCAGGCAGACAGATACTGGATCCCCTTAGAGTGACACAAGAAACTTAGCCAGTTATTGAAATCAATCATTTTCTGCTTGTACTGTGGTATCATTTTGGGTGATGGTAGGATGCTGCTCAGGGCTAGGGTCATACCCGCCTGGGCTACATAATCCGAGAGCTCCTCCATGTCTCTTTTCATGTAGTCCAGGGAGACACATCTCAGGTCATTCACACCCACATGTACAATGACTGAGTCATATTTGTACCTGTTGTTGAGGGACCTGAATGTGTGCATTATGTGGTGGATCCTGGCACCTGACAGGCAGCTGACTGTTACTTTTTCCTTATTCAACCTAGTGAGTGGGACATTAGTGTGCCTCACCATCGAGTCACCTATGACTAGTGTGTTGGCCATGCTGATTTGCCTTAGGGGCTTTGGTTGAGTGTCACACTGTTTTGGAGAGTTATGTGTCTCATGATTAGTGTTGTGGTGTGGTGGTCGAGTGCATTTCTGTTTTGGAGGTCTCTGCTATTTGGGTATTTTTTTGAGAGCCTCCGCAAAAGTGAGTGTGCGGTTTGTGTTTTTATGTGAAGGCAGTGATGGTGTGTGTTCTGGAGGGCTATGTGTTCCATGTGGTGTGGTGCAAGTGTTGACCTTCTCCTCCAGCTATTCTGGTCTTAGCTGGAGAGAGCGTGGCTTCCAATTTGGCTATATAAGTACATCTCTTGCAAGTCTAAGTGTTGGGAGGTAAGAGGAGAGAGTTGTCTGTGTACATGAGGCAGTTGCTACATTACCTTAGGATGCCCAAGTTCACCAGGTTAATAGGAGAAAGCACAGGGAACTGATCTTTAGACATGCCTGGAGGCATGGGCATTAGTAATAAATAGTGGAGGTGTTTCCTTGTAGAACGTTTAGTGCTGATAGCACTTTTGTGTGCTACAATAATTGCTGCAAGACATCTGGTAAAGTGCTAGACTAATAAGCTAGTAAAAGTGCAGGAGAGGAGAGAACTAGCAGATCTAAGGGAAAAACTGAAGAGCAGACTTTGGCACCACTCAAGCTTATAAACAGTGCTGGATACATGAAAATCTGTATCTGGACTAGACTAGCTACAGGAAGAGTGGAAACCAAGCGCAAACGCATGCTTTTAAACCAGAAAGTTGAAAGATATGAAAAGACTGCCCAAACGGCCAATAAACTACAATTTCTTGGCCAGAATCCACTCATCTTGTGGTAGATAGGCTACCTAGTGCTTACCACTCCCACTGATAAGCTAGAAGGCTTCCCTCCAACACAGAAAGGCTTGGGGGGCTCCAAAGCTTACATCCAGTCCTGGATACAGCAAATCTGTATTTGGACTAGACTAGTTATAGGAAAGGTGGGAAATAAGCGCAAATGCAGGCTTTAAAGCATGGAGAATGCGGGCATCGATCCCACTTTTTCTTGCATGCTAAGTGAAATTGTCTGAATCTAGTATTACTATTATGGTAATGATGTGGGAAACAGCATTGTTAGGCATGACACAAGCAACACTGGCCTGGGTGATCACAGACATGATTACTCAAGTCAGCATTCCAAAAATATAAAAGCTTAAAGATATTTGCCACAGCATAATTGAGGTATGCTTGACTAGGACTTTGACTGCTAATTGAGAATAGTCTGTGGGTAGGTACCTGACACAATGTAGAATATCCCCCGGATTCATGAAGCTCGGCGCAAGGCCGGTGTAAGGCTTGCGCCGGCCGTGCAGCGTATAAATGGCGTAGCAGCGCCACATGCATAGTAGTGAGTGTGCGCCGCAACCACAACCATGTGCATAGGGCACGTGCACGAGTCCAGGGAGCCTAACGAGGTTGCGCTCGGAGGCGTGGCCAAGTCGGCTGTCGATGAGCAACCTAAAGTGCTGAATCTTACAGCCCACCTGCAATAGTAACCGCACCTATCAGTGTCCGTGGATAATGAAACGTATGCAAAGTATGCTACATATTACCCGTCCACACAAAATGGAGAACCAAACATAAATGCACGAAATACAAAATGTTCCCTTTCATGGAACAAATGATACTTAGAATACTGTGTCCGTTACGTAGTGCACTGTCAGCAGTCATACCCAGTGGAGGTGTACTGCATCATGTCAGCGCGCCGCAAATACACACGACTAGCCCCATGGGCATGGTCACCAGCAGTCCCACAGTGGTAGTGATAGTACACAGCTGGGCAGTCATGGCCATATAGCAACCATAACTAGACATCCCAAACACACACAAACATATGTATAGTAAAATGTGCTATACACAGCAACGTAACCGTCACATACACATAGGATGGCATATGCTGAATCGGAATATCCAGAAGCAGAACCAATGCATGCAAATGTAATACACAACAACCCCTGTATAGCACGTAACCCGCACCCATGTCCGAATGTCCACCTAATCCAGCTAGCAGCCTTGCGCAGCTGTACACCTACACAGAGCGGGTATACCCCATATGTAGTAGGAAGTATTGTCCTAGGCAGTGACAGGCTTGCAAATATGTACCTCACATATGTCAACATCCCATCCAAGGTACTGAAATCCAAATGGCTGCATGTGAATGTGTCGGCAGAATGTGTACATCCCGCGTGTGGTCACTGACCTGTCGAAACCCCATAGGTGTTCACACGCCACAGTGTCCATAACTGTACACATCTGGACAAAGCAGTATGTGTAGCCACGGTACTGATGAGTAGCTATGCAGACATGCAAAACATAATACACAGGGTGGAACAGCTGTCCACCATGCAGGTCACCCCAGCAGGGTTGCCACATGTCAAGGTGGGACATCACTTGTAGATGTGTGGATTTGCATGGTAAAACACCCACGGCCAATGCAAAGGATAGAATAACACGTATATGCCAGAATGAAAGATTATTGCATAGCATGTGAATAGCTTAAGCTATCCAATATAATAGTCATGTGTACCAGATACAAAATGCCTGTAACATGCAAGTAGTAACGAAGGTAAGAAATATACTACTGTGTTAATATCACAGGACATATGGCACAAATGTCCAAAATGTGGCCTCCCCCGCAAAGAGGAACAAGTGCTAACCCTACCCCCCACTGAAGTACCGTCAGTATAAATACAACCCAATCACACACCAACACCACCGTCCAACCTACGACAGCAACAAAAGCTGGACAAAGACTAACACGATGCATGCACAAATAGGGACACATGTAATCAGTGCTCTCACAACCTTCTACAGGTCACTGAATAATAGTATGTACATACGCATGAAATCCTGTGAAGGATGTGTGGTAGTCCCCAGTATTACAGAGGTACGTACACATATATACTGTAACCAACCGTCACATATGTTCACTGTAACACAACATACCTGCAGGTAATACATAGTTCAGTCATGTGCTACATAAATATCCACGTATGAATGACTACAGGGAATAGTCAAATGTGAATGGGAACAACACACAACATGGAATAGGTATGATAACCAGCACCACCCACATCATTGTATGCCAACAGCATAACCTATTGTCAGTTGTCCAAATACCCGTGTCTGTAAACACAGATTGAATATTATAGCAATAACCCACGCCTGGGTGGGTAATGTTGCATTTACCCACGGTTGGTGGTCCCGAGGGCGCCCGAGGCACCAAACAAAGCCAACCGTGGGTAAATAGCATTACCCACACCCAGGCGGTTATTGCTATTATACCATGACATTATCTAAGAAAAGAAACTATTAATTCTCTTAAATAATGGCATAGTATAATGCCTGTTTGCTGCCCTTCCGCAGATGTCTGGCATCCGCAGTGCTGATGTACTGCGCCCCTGCGTAGCAAAAGCAACGGAGAAAGCAAGATCTCCGTTGTCAGCATATTCGCTAGGTTAAATGGGTTTAATAGAGACAGCTAAAATAAGCAACGGAGATGTCCGCTGCTTATTTTTAACTGTCTTGCTATGTTAAACCCATTTAACATAGCGAACATAAAAAGCAACGGAGATCTTTCTCCGTTTGTCTCATGAGCTATGTTAATGTGTTTAGCATAAGACAGCTTTAAATTAAGCAACGAAGATCTCCGTTGCTTATTTTAAAGCTGTCTCGCTATGCTAAACCCATCTAACATAGCGAGACAGGTATTACAAACTGAGTTATACTAATGGAAAAAAGTCCGGGCGACCGGACCGTTTTCCATTAGTATAACTCGATTTACAACGGGCACGCTGGCCAATCAGCATGCACGGTTTGGAATAATAATGGGGGCCATGGTATAATTAACATGGACAAACCATGCCCATGTGCCTTATCTGACATTCGTACACGGTCAGGGCAGTTCTGTACACTAGGCGGACAAGACCAAACCCAGAGCACCACAGGAACACCCTGACAATTAAAGACCTGTATGTGTCGGGACTATAAGCCGTCGTGTTCTGAATATCCCTGTGGTTATGCCATATGCAGCCTGGGTCCAGAGCATTAGGGAATAGGGAATGTGTAACATGTAGTACCACACTTTTCCCAGCAGGAGAATGGATGCCTGTGACGTAAGTGAGTGCAGGGGGGGGAATATGTTAATGTAGCTATGTACCATGGGTATGCATATAAATGAGACAGAACACTAAACGTGTAGTGGTCACAGCAACCGGCCAAAGTGCATGCAGTCCCATTTGAATTACGAGTATAGAACATATAAATGTGAACGTGTAATTAATAGGTTCATAGGTTCATAGGTTCATACTAGGCTATCTGCCCGAGGGCATTTACAAGCCTAGCCCATAGTTTTGTGGCTTACGCCACAAAATGCGTCTGTGCCGTAAAGACAGTTAGATATGTAAAGGTGAAAAAGTGTTTCGCATACGTCCGTTAACCGGATCAGAGATATGTTACTGGTACTGTCACAACTAATACAGGCCACGTAAGCACAAAGACTCAGTAAACATATGTAACCCAGAATACGGATATGCATGTGCTTACAACCCACAATAAGGAAGTGCGCCTGTGCGTGTGTGATCCGCTCACAGCAGAGTAAATTAATGCTGTTTCCCCCACGTTAGTTATGCATGTCTCAAAACTGTCAGCCTCTGAAAGTATGGTACTGGACAATGCCATGCAAAGTACTGGTACAAATAGTGAGAAACACAAGATATGTGCTAAAACAAACATAGAAAGTGGATAGAATAATGGGTGTGTTAGTAGCAGGGATCGACGAAGGGTATGCATTCGCAACCTGAACTACTTGTCAGAAGGTGCCACCGTAAGTCTCAAATGAAATGCCAGCAAATTGCCAGATAGACACAGGTTAATGTAAAACACACCTAAGATAAAAGGTCAACCATCCGTACACTCTGCCAGTATCTGTACAGTGGAAAGGTATGGTATGGTCATAGATGTGTGTACACAGGTAGTCCACAGACATTAACAAAGCAAAGTATGAAACGAGGAGTTTACATGTATATATGTACACACAACAGACCTATGTCCCGTATATATGACACATGGATATAAATATGCCAAGTAATAGCTAATATGGGTAGACAAACAGACATCCACGAATGGGTAATATACAGCAGCAGTCAAAATCATTGGCCAGAAAGAGACAGTCCAGCAAGTTCTACACTTTAAACATGCATATTGGTGTCCATTGTAGGACTCCAAAGATTTATCCATTCGCAGTACCTGCTGCGATTGACGCAAAGGATGTGACAGCCGCAAATACGAATCAGCTGTATATGCACTAGAATCAGGTGCAAGGGTGATGACACATGTGTCCATGAAATGCATGACGTATGAACTGACATCCCTAGAGTGGGGAGTGCATATAAGTGCATCCACATCTCAGCACCGCACACATTAACCATGTGTAATGTGTACTGTAGAGGGTTGTCAGGCATGGGAACCTGGGTATGCAGAAATGGGCCTAGGTGTTTATTGGCTGAGAATTCATAGGCCCGCCCTGTGGGAGGGATGTGGGTATAGCACATGCCTTTATCCTCAATAATGGTGCAAAGTATCCACTGGATAATGCAGAAAGCAATTTGGAAATATGTACAGCCCTATATCAGTGTCCTGTAGGCATCATGGATGGACATGCGTACGACCAAGATGGTACCCATAACTGGAAAACTGTCAGAATAACACAGCTGCAGTAAGGCATAGTACAGGAAATACAGAAATGGACTATATTATAAATACCCCATACAAAGTCAGACCATTGTGCGAATACTGGCGTAGCCATGAATATGGATGTTATGAGTGTTACTAATCATGCAATGGAAATATCAGTCACTATCACCTACCGCACAGTCCGTAATGCCTAGACAGCAATCAGCTAGAAAGGCACATCACTATGTGAAATGTAACAAGGGCAAAGGCCAAACGTCAGGGCGTGTACACATAATGACAACAGCTCAAGGGTATGAAGGAGCTAACCTGTCCAAAATACATGTACTGAACTGGTGATACTAGGCGGACAGGTGAGAAGAAAGACAGCAGGACAAATGGGCAAACATATATAAGTCATACCCGAAAATGTGAATGACAACGTATGCCCTGAAGGTCAATGTGGAAGGTAATTAGACACAAAGGTAATGTGTCCCCAGGGTGTCATGAAGTGTCAACATAACAATTTCCAGACCTCATAGTCGACGTGAGCCCCGCCACTGACGGAAAGCGCAAATACGCAACATATGGTACATGAAAGAACAATTAGTGTGGATAAGCAGATGTAGACCTGTGTGAGGAATACAACTGTCTGTATGGGTGTGTCCTGCAAATACAAAGTAATGGCATGTGGGCTGTCATGCCGCCATACACTGTGTGTATTGTAGTCAGAAAGTTGGTATGTTGTATCAGACACATACTCTGCAACTGTACAGATGTACGCAGACTGTGTAGAGTTATGCCTCATATGTTTGCTGTGTTCCACGTAACAGTAACAGTCCGGCACTCTCATGATAACTGACGACAGGAAACAATGACAAACGTGATGAAGACACCAAATCAGACAGAAATGCCATACTGATGTATAACATCTCATTGTGCTCACTATCAATGTTTGTAAGAGCAACATGTCATTACTGGCCCTGAGTGTCCCACTATCACATAAGGCCTTGTCCAGATATATGCTTCGTGAGGTGGAGTGTTATGAACAGAAACAGATACATGTGTGTGGAAAAATTATTATCCACTGCAAGATGATGAAATGTGCTGCAGTAGGAAGTGCAGTACTGTCCACAGGCATGTGCTGATATGTCAAATTAAACAGCAGTCTACATGAATTACCTATACTGGCGACACCTGTACAGATGAATATAGTGGGACATACACACGACCATGCACACAGCTCAGATAGACATACACACAACATAAACAGGCAATGATACGCAAAGTCTATGGCATGTACGAGTACAGTGACAGTACAGCAAGGATAGCTGTCTGCCAAGATATACAGCAGATGTCTGTAAGGGCGTGTAACACCTCCCGGAACATGGACGTTGCATGGACAATGTTTGGATTTGCATCGTACCACATTGCTATGTGTAAGCTGTGCAAATATGCAATACATGGGACAGACAGCTGTCCATGCAAGAGCAGCGCTATGGGCATAAAATATGTATATATAAATACATCAAGAGAGAGATACAGACAGACACATGTGGCAAGGCCGGTAGTGGAACCTACACAACACTACCCTATCATACCACAGCATGACGCACGTAGAGAACATGCTACGGAGGTAGCTAACAACAGCAGACACACAGGCATTCCACTAGGTGCGTCTCAACATCCGCAAACACAGAGATGTCAGCAGGATATATGTGTGTTGCGAAGCGTCTAAAACCATAACCTACGAACCCATGTGGCCGGAAGCATAGACACACACACACATCTGACAGGCATGGGAATTGACCTTACACCTACCTACCTTATCGCACTACAGTATGACACAATTACAGAATGCGCTACTCAGATTACTGAACACAGCACTGTCAGAGGCATACTTCTAGGTGGGTGACATCATCCGCAAAGGAATAGACGCTGATAGCAAATGTATGTGTTGTGAGGCGTGTAAAAGCATTACTGTCTCCAGAGGCAGCTGGAAACACACACACACACTTGGAAGGGCCGGGAGTTGAACCTACACCTACCTACATGAACACACTACAGCATGATGCATTTACAGAACGCGCTACTGAGATTACTGAGCACAGCACTGTCAGAGGCATACTTCTAGGTGGGTGACATCATCCGCAAAGGAATAGACGCCGATAGCAAATGTATGTGTTGTGAGGCATCTAAAAGCATAACTGTCTCCAGAGGCAGCTGGAAACACACACACACACACACACTTGGAAGTGCCGGGTGTTGAACCTACACCTACCTACATGAACACACTACAGCATGATGCATTTACAGAACGCGCTACCGAGAATACTGAGCGCAGCACTGTCAGAGGCATACTTCTAGGTGGGTGACATCATGCGCAAAGGAATAGACGCTGATAGCAAATGTATGTGTTGTGAGGCATCTAAAAGCATTACTGTCACCAAAGGCAGCTGGAAACACACACACACACGCACACACACGCACACTTGGAAAGACCAGGAGTTGAACCTACACCTACCTACATGAACACACTACAGCATGATGCATTTACAGAACGCGCTACCGAGATTACTGAGCACAGCACTGTCAGAGGCATACGTCTAGGTGGGTGACATCATCCGCAAAGGAATAGATGCTGATAGCAAATGTATGTGTTGTGAGGCGTCTAAAAGCATTACTGTCACCCAAGGCAGCTGGAAACACACACACACACACACACTTGGAAGGGCCGGGAGTTGAACCTACACCTACCTACATGAACACACTACAGCATAATGCATTTACAGAACGCGCTACCGAGATTACTGAGCACAGCACTGTCAGAGGCATACGTCTAGGTGGGTGACATCATCCGCAAAGGAATAGACGCTGATAGCAAATGTATGTGTTGTGAGGCGTCTAAAAGCATTACTGTCACCCAAGGCAGCTGGAAACACACACACACACACACACACTTGGAAGGGCCGGGAGTTGAACCTACACCTACCTACATGAACACACTACAGCATGATGCATTTACAGAACACGCTACTGAGATTACTGAGCACAGCACTGTCAGAGGCATACTTCTAGGTGGGTGACATCATCTGCAAAGGAATAGACGCTGATAGCAAATGTATGTGTTGTGAGGCGTCTAAAAGCATTACTGTCACCCAAGGCAGCTGGAAACACACACACACACACACACACACACTTGGAAGGGCCGGGAGTTGAACCTACACCTACCCACATGAACACACTACAGCATGATGCATTTACAGAACATGCTACTGAGATTACTGACAACAGCACTGTCAGAGGCATACTTCTAGGTGGGTGATATCATCCGCAAAGGCAAGGATGCCGATAGGGAATGATTACAGAGTGAGCAGTCACACAGCATGTTACTATCCCAAGGTGGACGTACAGTAACACAGCAGTGCTGCAGTTGGGAATACTAACTATCTACACAGCACTACATCACAAAATGGATACGGGATGCACCACAGACAGTACACCCTGTGAGAGAGCACCCAGTGTGTTTGATGTAGTCATCCATTGTGCCATAGCAACTATATATAATTCACCTGGATGGCCACCATGGCTATACAGGATGTCAATGGCCATGGCTACATGCCTAGTATCAGACGTCGGTGTCGAATGTACAGTGTGTCCATGAATGGCGTACTGTGCATGCTCACACACTTAGCATTTGCAAAGTGCAAACATGCATACACATGGAGTGTAATCATGAAAGGGCAGAGTGTGGAATGTACTGTGTGTCCACTTACACAACAGCATACTGGGCATGCCCACACATGTAGCAGTTGCAAAAGGGAAACATGCATGCACATGGGGTATAATCACAAAAGGGCGCAGTGTGCAATGTACTGTGTGTCCATCTACACAACTGGGCATGCTCACACACTTAGCATTTGCTAAGTGCCCAGCATGCAGATGGAGTGTACACACAGAAGGCATACACATGGAGTGTAATCATGAAAGGGCAGCGTGTGGAATGTACTGTGTGTCCACTTACACAACAGCAAACTGGGCATGCTCACACACTTAGCAGTTGCAAAGGGAAATATGCATGCACACGGGTATAATCACAGAAGGGTGCAGTGTGCAATGTACTGTGTGTCCATCTACACAACTGCTTACTGGGTATGCTCACACACTTAGCATTTGCTAAGTGCCCAGCATGCAGATGGAGTGTACACACAGAAGGCATACACATGGAGTGTAATCATGAAAGGGCAGAGTGTGGAATGTACTGTGTGTCCACTACACAACAGCAAACCGGCATGCTCACACGTAGCAGTTGCAAAGGGGAAACATGCATGCACACGGGGTATAATCACAGAAGGGCGCAGCGTGCAATGTACTGTGTGTCCATCTACACAACTGCTTACTGGGCATGCTCACACACTTAGCATTTGCTAAGTGCCGTCCAGCATGCAGATGGAGTGTACACACAGAAGGTCACAGTAAGTTAAAACTGTGCACACGCACAGGGTGGTCACACATGTAGTTACTTGTACACACACAGATGACATCACAGGTGTCACGGGTGCAGGTCACACATGTACACACTGCAGTGAACACTGCAGCTGTCATGCCAGCACCATGTCATCGGTGCAGCAGTAAGCCTCACGGTCCAACAACAGCATGTGACATATGTCCACAGGTCTGTATAGCAGTATACACTGGTTGTGCAGAGTACACATGTACTAACATTGATCCAACATGTGTGATGTAGTCCACTTATATCAGTATACATGGACAGGTCGGCCCCACACATACCACGGCCCTGACACAGCTGTGACACATGACTGCTGCCGTACCACAATGAACAAACATCTGGTTGTCATACATGTGATTGTCTGGATGTGTGCATGGACTGCACACATGACACATACAAAGCCTGTGATGTACCACATGCATAACACTGGCGTACTCAGTGCTACACACACTAATGGAAGGTGGACCCATGTCTGTGGAATGCTCCCACTACAGGGCATAGCAGTGTTGACTGGGACACATACCCTTGTATTGTTTGCCTGTGACAGCTGTGATATCATACCACAGTCTGTGTTTTATGTATGTCAACACACATGTCAAGAAGTAGCAATGCATACAAACATGGCAACAGGAGACACATGTGACATGTTTACTGTGCATGGAGCAGCCATGCATGAGCAGTGGCCGATGTCCATAACATAGTTGCAACAACCTACCACATGCATACCCATCATAGGGGCCGTTATACGGTGGCATACAAACAGCACGTATGGAGGTATGTGTGTACATAATGTGTTTAAACACCTGTCTACATGCATGTGTGCAGGTGGTGGCTCACAGTTGTGTCACACACCATCCTACCCTGCCATGTGCATACAGTATGCTATGTCGCTGTTACATGACAGTGCTGACATAATGCATACCCAGCGGTCAGGTGTTATCAACTGTATGTCACATGGCAACTGTAACACCTACCACCTCCCATGTGCATATATCACCACATCTGCTGGATACAGTGTTGGTACACATAATGCACTACATACCGATGCATGCCTGCACACATATCATATGGCAGGTGTAGTTTTCCCAGCACTGACGTGTGTATGAATGTGTGCCCATGTATGCCACATATTGGGGGGAATATGTCCCACTTGCTACACATCCCTGTACACCATAGTACAGATCTGTACATACCTCAGTGTGGGGAGCATGAATTTGGATGGTGCAGTACATGCAACATGTTGTCTCTCTGTGTACACATGTGTGGTCACCACAATATGTGTTTGTCTACATGTTTGTATGTCTGCTGCTTGGTGTGAGGGTGTATGCTAATATACTGTTGTGAAAGAACACTAACCACACATGGTGACTATCCCGTACTGGTGCTGCATTGCACAACCCTGTTGATGCCATAGGTGTGAGCCATACTGGCTACCTGTGCATGTCCACCCCTGTGACATGGCGTGGGTGCATAGTATTGTGAGGGTGCTGACCACACAGGCAGGTGTCCCCATCTGCACACTATGGGGTGTGCGTCATAGTGGTGTACACCCCGTGATTATGACCATGTTCCTGTACTGTTACAGGGTCCTACTGCTGCACAGCATGCCCCACAGCTGACAAGTGACACCTCAAGTCAGTGGCCATCACGCTGTGTACAACACCTGCACCATGTCACCATACCTGTAGTGTGTCCTGCTATGTATGTGACGTCTTTGTCCACTGTAGCCTGTGGCACCAACCACATGCGTCAGGTGCAGTATATGTGCGGACATGTGTGTCATGTAGGTGTCCAGTCAGGTTGAGGGTACATGTAGTATGCTGATATTGCCAGATGTGCCTGTGAGTAATCCACAGCTACACGGGGACCGATAACAGTGCTCCCTGTAGGCACATGTGAGTACACCATAGGAGGGATTCAGGGTATCAGAACCAACATGGTGCTACACATGTAACCATCACATATACCGTGAACACATCACAATGCATGCTGCACCTGCACTACATGGTATGACTGCTGCATGTTGACAGTACACAACCCATGTCACATACGCATCTGTCAGTATTCATACACAACCACTGCAACATACACATCCCACTCTATGCATACACAGGTATCACATACACCTCTCACTATCCTGTCCACCCTGTGCATCCGAATATAGTTGCATAACCCTGCACCGATGGTGTGGATGACAGGGATGTGGCAAAGGCTTCATCATATGCACAGGGTGATATGTTTGCCAGGGGCATAGGCTGCACCAATGGATAACATCATGTGTGTGTGTAAGGGCCGGTGAGTTTACTGGACATGTCTGTGCAGAATGCATGTGGATGTGGTGGAGCCCTACAGGTGTGTCTGCTGTGTGTGGGTATGTGTGTACACAGTTCAGCCATATGTGATGCCTACACGGGGTATAATTGACAGCCCCAGACTGTACAGTGCAGGTTGTACAGCTCACTGTGTCCATCCATGGCCACGTGACCTGTGCCTGCCTGGGGTTGCACGGGGACTACCAGGTGGAGGTACAGAGTGGCTACTGTCCAATGACACATGTCCGCTGGAACCGTGTCCACAATGGGACCGGCCAGGGCCACGTCCACGTGGCCTGCTGTGTCCTGGTGTGGACAGTGCAGCACCAGCTTCACTGCTACTGCTACCGGCACTATGTGTGTGGGCATGGGAGGTGGCACGCACACATCGACCTACACTAGGTGGTGTTGCTGGCCTACGCCCACGTGTCCTACGCCTCACCCCTACCAGGTGTTCCAGCACAGACAGTTCACGCTCGCGGATTGCCATGCCTCGGTCAAGGATTCCAACCATTTCACCTAACTGCCTATCCAGTACATTAGCAATCTGCTGTTGAGCATTTGCCAATGACTGGATGTTGTCATTTAGGGTATGGATTGCAGCCCTCTGCAGCCTCTGCCCTTCTTGGTTCTGCCATTTTGCACATGCCTGTGCCACCATTACAGTCTGGAACATGCATCTGGTGATACCAGCTGCTGTGCCCTGTACTGCAGGTGCATGTCTGCCAGAGGTCCTCCTACGAGCAGCACCAGCCACATGCCTGTGTGGCACATCACCAGTCATTACACTGGCAACATGGTGTGTAGGCACACCTTCTGTAGCCACTACACATTCCTGTTCAATGCCAACAGACGCTGACTGTTCTTCCTCTATGGGCAACGGTGATGTGGTATGTGTTGGCATCAGAACTGTGTGCGGGGAAGAGGGGGACATAGGTGGGATGGTGACCAATGGCACAGAGTCAGCCCCTGATAACCCTGCCTGTACCTCATGCATATGGTCATCACCACTAGTATCTGTGGGGACACTAACATCAGATGGACCGCAGGAGGGTAACGCACCTACACCACCTGTGAATGCAAAGAAATACTGTAAGGTATATTACACACAGAGACACACACACAGACACACACACACACAGACACACACACACAGACACACACACACACACACAGACACACACACACACACAGACACACAGACACACACAGACACACCATGCATGTGATATTTCAGATGGCATGCAGCAGTCCTGCACTACAGCACAGGGAATGCAGCTCAGACATTAATAGTGTTAGTATGCATACCACCCTGGGGTGCACACTACATCAAGCAGGTGTCATATCAGTAGTCATGCAGTACACACAATCATGGTAGATGTTCTTCATCTCACATTGCTGCAGTCCTAACACTTGGGTAGTCCGCTGTCCCAGTCGGCCCGAATACCAAAGTATAAGGCTGACGTCGGTCAAGGCGCATTAGTCTGACGTCAGGACGCCAGGGTACAAATGCGCATGACCGACGTCATATCCTCAGTCTTTTTTGCCGCATGGTCCGATGCAGAAGCAGTATTGCGAGTGCAGGTTGGCGTTCTGAAATTTTCTGAAGTCGGAGTTTCAGACCGAATCAAAGTTGGCTAAGTACCCGTTGGGAATATTTTGTTTTTCTTGCCTCAGTATTTAACCGGATGTCAGAAAAAGTGAATAACTGTATTTCTTGTGGGAAACAGATACCTCATAGGGATTACCATACCTTGTGTATACCTTGCTTAGGGCCTGAGCACGACGTTGTTGGATGTCGCTTTGTGCTAGATTTAACAAACGCACTATAAAGAGAAGATTAGACTGTGCCAGGTTAGTTTTTGGGAAGCGTTGTAATTATAAAATGCCGCCGGATGCTCATGCCCGCTTCGCCTAAAAAGCGCAAGGACAAAGCAGCAAAGTTTGGTTGGAAGAACCGCCTGTCCCGGACGCCGGTTCTTTAGAGGCTCGTGGAGCCGGAGGTTCTGCCAGAATTTCTTTGGAGTCTCAGGAGAGACTTTACTGTTACAAGATGTGTCCTCTCAGGAGGTAGGCCAGGCTGAAGGGGCTTCTCAGGTAGCTGTTCTCCCTCCCTTCCTAAGGTGGTTAGGCCCTCCCTCTGTTTCCAAGGCTTCTTTGAGAGGCAGGCCAGGTTTAACTTCAGTGGGTGTCTCTCCTAGTTCTTTAGGGTCTCTGCCTAAGAAACATATGCTTAAAATGGCAGAAGATTTGATTACTATGATTAGAGGTTCTATGCCCTCCTGATAAGAGGCCTAGGGTGGAACCTGAGCTTGAGAGTTTTGAGCAGTGTTCGAGGCTTCTGAGTCTTCGGCTGAAGACTTACAGGAGTATCCTCCTTATTCTGATTCTGATGTAGATGATTCTACTCCTTCTTCTCCTCCTGAGGATTTTTCTTTTCAGAGACTCTTCATTCCATGAGGGAGCATTTTAAATGGGAAGGTCAAGATTTCTCTGATTCCAGGAAAAGGCTTAGGGAATTTTTGTTTCTACCCCAGCATAGGCCTTTAGCTATACCTCCTGTTCTGGATGTGGTGGAAGATGTTTTGCAGAGGCTTCCTGAACCCTGATTCTTTGCCTCCTGCCCCAGTTAAACCGGATAGGTATTATAGGGTGCCTGAAGCTCATAAGTATCTTTTTAAGAGTCCTAGGGCAGACCCAGAAACTGTTTCTCAGGGGCCTAAAGGTGTTAAGGCTTCTGTTGTTAAAAATCCTGTTCCTCCTGATAAAGAGGCAAGGGCTTTGGATAGATGGGGAAAGAAGGTGTATACTTCTTCCACTTTAGCCATGAGGGCTTTGAATTGCCAGTTCCACATGTTAAAATACCAAAATTATCTCCTTTCACAATTGAAGTCTAAGGCGATGCTCTAAGGAAGGTATTGAGTGTAAAGAGTTGCAGGATTTAGTTCATGTTTCTGAACAGGTGGGTAAGCATTCTTTGCAATGTGGTTTTGATGTTGTACAGGCCTCTTCGAGGGTGGCTGCCACTGGTTCTGTTCTTCGCAGGCACGCCTGGCTGAGGGATCAGAATTTAGCTGAGCATGTTAAGACAAGGATTTTAGATGCTCCGCTACAATCTGATGTGTTGTTTGGTTCGCCTGTGGAAGCAGTTTTAAAGAAAATGGAGGCCAAGGCTAAGTCTATGCAGACTGTTAAAGATTTTTGCAGGTTCAGCCTCCAAGTTTAGTAGAAATTGGCCTACTAAGGTGGACATATCCTTCTTATGATTCCCAGTCTAGGGGTAGGTCTAGACGTGGTAGGGGCAGAGCTCAAGGTTCTTTTAGGCCTAGAACAGGGAGTTCACCTGCTCAGTCTTCTGGTGAGGGCAGGGTCAGTCCTTTCGTAAACAGACCCAATGACCTGCCTTTTCAGCTGCCAGAGCCTTCTCGTCTGGCAGCACCTTTGGGAGGAAGGCTGGCACTTTTCAAAGAAAATTGGAGTTTAATTACCCAAGACAGATGGGTATTGGATATCATTCACCACGGTTACAGGTTTTATTTCCATACCTTGCCTCCTTTCAAAGGCATGCCAGACATTCCTCCTCTACAAAGAAAGGAGGCTTACCTTCATGTGCCTATCAGACTAAGTTGCAGGAAGTATCTGCGTTTTCGAGCTGGGAATTCCCATTATCAGTTCTCTGCATTGCCCTTTGGCTTATCTACTGCGCCCAGAGTATTCACAAAAGTTCTGGCTCCAGTGATAGCTTACTTCAGGCTAAAAGGAATACAAATCTATCCTTACTTGGACGACTGCCTGATTCTGGCTCAAGAAAAGGAAGACCTTTTTCAGCATTTGGAATATGTGATAGCAGTGCTAAGATGCCTGGGGTATTCTGTGAACGAAATAAAGTCCAGTCTAGTACCCTCTCAAGACATGTGCTTTCTGGGTGTGAGACTGAATACAGCAACCCAGATGGCCCTTCTAACCCCGGACAAACAAAAGAATCTTTCCCTTTACTTCCATCAACTATCTCTTCAGTCCGGGCTGACTGCAAGGACAGTCCTTCAAGCCTTAGGGTTCATGGCATCTTGTATTCTGGTGCTTCCCAATGCCAAACTGCATATGAGGAAGCTGCAATGGTATCTCAAAAATGTATGGACACAGCACTGCCAGGATTTGGACACTGTCATTCAAATAATACCTTGCATTCAAAAGGAATTTTTGTGGTGGGCTCAGGAATGTCACCTAAACAAGGGACTCTCTGTGACCCGCCAGAGGCTAGTCAGATTCTAACGACAGATGCCTCAGACATAGCTTGGGGAGCTCATCTGAATGGAAAGTGGATACAAGACAAGTGGCCTGCCAGACTACAGCATCTACATATCAACATGAAGGAGATGTTAGCAGTCCAGTTTGCATTAATGGCTTTCAAGGAGTTACTTCTTCCAGGGCAGGTGTTGATTCTAACAGACAACACAACTGTCATGTGGTACATCAACAAACAAGGGGAACACATTCTTATCCTCTATGCAGGCAAGCAATGATTTTGTGGGAGACTGCTCAGCTTGCAACTAAATCTTCAGGCAAGGTTTCTGCCGGAGCACAGAACTCCTTACCAGTTGTGTTAAGCAGGCATATCATGGATCCCCACAAGTGGATACTGGATCTTCATGTATTTCAGAAATTGACAGTGTCATGGGGAACTCCAGTCACAGTTCTGTTCGCTTCTTCACTATACCACCAGCAGTCAAAGTTTTTCTCTAAAAGGTTTCATCACACAGCTTGGAAAGTGGATGCTCTTTCTTTCAGTTGGAAAAATCTTCATGTGTATGCCTTTCCACCTCTGCCTCTCCTCCCAAAGGTACTCCTAAAGGTCAGACAAGACAAGCCAAGGATGATTTTAATAGCTCCAGATTGGCCTCGCAACACTGGTACCCATTACTGAGGAGTCTGGTAGGAAGCCTCCATGGCCTTTACCTTTGATTCCACACCTATTGTCTCAGAGGGACGGTCATCTACTCAATGTCAAGCTTCACTCTCTTCATCTAACAGCCTGGCATATTCTGTTTTGAACCGCAGCAGGTCTCAACTTCCTCAACAAGTTTTGAATGTGATTATGGAAGCCAGAAGACCTAGTACAAGGAAAGTGTACGAGAAAAATGGAAGAGATTTTTATTTTGGAGTGCAGCAAAGGATTTGGAGGTTTCTGAGCCTAATTTGAGTGTGGCTCTTCAATATCTTACTGTGTTATTGGACAAAGGTTTGTCTTTCTCTTCCATTAAGATTCATGCTGCAGCAATTTCAGCTCACTATGATTGTGACCCACCATTGTTTTCTCATCCTTTGTTCAAGCAATTTCTTAGAGAGGCAAAGAATATAAGACCCCATGAGCTCCTACTCCTGCTTGGGACCTCAATTTTGTGTTGGAGAAACTTACTCTACAACCTTTTGAGCCTGCGGCTACTGCTGAATTGAAATACTTGTCATGGAAGACTGCTTTTTTGTTGGCCATTACTTCTGCAAGAAGGGTTTCTGAATTGCAGGCCCTTATGGCGGTTGAGCCTTTTTGATTTTCCATAAGGATAGGGTATCATTACGCACTAATCCTTCCTTTATGCCTAAGGTGGTCTCTAGTGTGGCTTTAAACCAAACTATTCATTTGCCTACTTTTATGCAGATCCCCAAAATAAGGGGAAAAGATTTTGCACACTTTAGATGTACACAGGCAGTTGCATTATTATTTAAGCAGGACTAAGGATTTTAGGCAGTCTCAGCAGTTGTTTGTTTCTTTTGCTTTGAGTTCTCAGGGCAAGCCTGTGTCAAAACAAACTATTTCTAAGTGGATTGGGTTTTGCATTGCATTTTGTTATTCCCATCATGGCAAGGAGATTCCAGCTGGGATTAGGCCTCATTCCACTAGGGCTACTGCCACTTCAACATCATTTCTAAGGGGGGTGGCAACTAAGGATATTTTGAGGCAGCTACTTGGAGTTCAGTGCATACTTTCTAAGCATTACCACCTTCCTCTACTCTAAATCTAGGGCTGGTTTTGCCACGGCTATTTTGCAGGGCATGTTGACAGCTCCTGCTTCTTTATGATTTGCCAGCCTCCCTTACCTCTGCTTTGGGATTCTACCCAAGTGTTAGGACTGCAGCAATGTGAGATGAAGAACATAGTACAGTTTTGTACCTACCATAAATGTAGATGTTCGAAGATCCACATTGCTGCAGTCCAATTTACCCTCCCTCCTTCCCCTCTGTGTTTAGGGGTGGTTGTGTGGGTGGGGTTGTACTTTTGTAAATTGGTATATATTGTACATATATTTGGTACAGGACTTGGTTTGCAGAAAGAATTAAAGCTTTTACAAATATTCGTGGTGTTTGGTCTACCTCTATTCTTCACTTTGGTACAGGAGTGTTTGGTGTTTTTTGGTTTTGGCCTTATCTTTTTAGGGTCTTCTGACATCTGGGGCAAGAAAAGACTGAGGATATGACGTCGGTCATGCGCATTTGTACCCTGACGTCCTGACGTCAGACTAATGCGCCTTGACCGACGTCAGCCTTATACTTTGGTATTCGGGCCGACTGGGACAGCGGACTACCCAAGTGTTAGGACTGCAGCAATGTGGATCTTCGAACATCTACATTTATGGTAGGTACAAAACTGTACTTTTGCATGCATCACCGTGATACACCATGTGGCCACGAACAGGTTAACGGTACACATGGCTGATGTTACCTTGACATGTAATCCGCTGACATGTGCAGTAACATGTATACATGTTTGACACAATGGTGTCCTGACACATGCACAGCATCATAATGGGCTTCACAGTGCAGTGTAGTGTGTACAGCCTACAGATAGAATGCATGTTTAGCAAATGTGCATGTGCTGGTGAGGTTAGTGTGAGCCATGTACATAGCTATACAGTGTGGAGTACAGGCACTGTGCCATTGCATGGCAACATGACACATGTATGTTTCTGTGCAATGCATAACATGGACGCATTGCATTGCCATGACTGCAACACAGTCATGCTGTTCCACAGATCGTATATGGTAGACATCGGTGACACCTCCGGTAGCTGCAGACAGGCATTCTGGTTGTCTGGTGTAACACATCAAATGTACAAATGGTCCCCTACGGCTATGATTGCACTATGTGTGGACAATGTGCAACGGGGTCTATCCACATCAGAAGTACTGTGTGGCAACATGCCTGTGGCTATCACCCATGGCCATGTGTGAACGGGTCTTGGACGATTGTGTGTGATGGGCATCTTGTACACATGTCTGTGGTGTCCCATGTGACATACACCCATACATGTCAGAGTTGTCACAATCCACAGGGCTATGCAGACAACAGTGTGGATGTTTGTTATGTCGGGTGTAGGTCATGTGATGGTGTGACAATATTGCAGACAGAACACCACATGCTTGGGACATGTCAGGTGGCGTGTCACAATGTGTGCACACAATGCAGGGGCATATGTCAAAATGGTGACACCTGTGTGCTGCCCACATCACAGCTCACTGTGTGGTACTGTGTGCATACCACAAATGTTGTTCCAATGCATACTACATATGCATCCATTGTAGAACACCTCCACCGTTGTATGCATAGCTGACCACACATATCACATTGACAGGTACTGTGGTTTCATGCCGGTGTATAATAACGGTTGTATCTATTGCACATGGGTGGCATGTGTGTATGTCTGGTGGTGCAACCTGTATAACGTGACTGGAACAAAAATCAGGTGTGCATGTTATACCTGGCCACATGGCAAATAACTCCACACTGTAACATGCCTGATACTGACAACAGTCTCACCTGCGATGGACCCATGTCTGTGCGACACGCCAGAGGTACCTGTATAGGGGTGACAGAAACATTATCCATGACTGTATGACAGCCACAGGTTGCACTGTACATGTGAACACATTTACCTGTGTGATAGCATATGGTATGCACATGTCTGCATACACAACGTAGCATACTGTAGTATGCAGCTTGTGTGCCCATATACCTGGCATGTGTTGTTACTTTACATGATGTACAGTGACACCTGCAACTACATTGGATATCATACTCATATGCAGGACTGACTTACCAGGCAACTCCAGGCTCATTGGTTGGGAGACACCCACCTCCACGATGGCGGCTAGTGTTTCCGCGTGCTGTCCCCTGGGTGTCCCCAGACTGGCCAGTAGCTCCTCTGTGTGTGTGAGTGGGGGCTGGGTTGGTGGCCTACCACCTGTTCCACCTTGTTCTCTGGCAATTGCAGTGGCACGCTGTTTCGCATGCCGTATCAGGTCCGTGCAGTGTCTGCGTACCTGCTGGTAGGTGTGGTTGTTGCCACCCACATCATTCACCCTCCTGCATATATCCTACCACAGCTCATCCCGCTGCTGAGCATGCTGTGGCACATGGCTGAACAGCACGTCATAGTTGTCATGGAGCAATGGAATTATGACATCATCCTCATGGCAGCTTAAGGCTGGGAGTCGTGAATGTGGCATTATCTGTAAGACATAATGATGGTGACAGGTCACATTCTCACTGATGTACTGGCATACCACTGAACATACATTGCTATGACATGTACTACATCTGCACAGTAATCTTTGAAAAGCATCATGACACTGACACAGCTGACGTGTTTCTGTCACACCTGTCACACCGTTATGCAGTGGATATCATATCATATCTCTGTGTCAACTCATTACAGTGTACATACTCCATGTAGATGGTAACTTGCTGTGGCCATGTGTACTTGCCTGCACCTGTGTTCTTACCAATCTGCACTTGGCCCGATGTGTCCACAGTACTACTGTTCACCTGGATGCTGTGTATATGTCACATAGCAACACAGGCGCAGCCGTTATGGACTTCAGCAGTGACACTGCACACATACACATGGACACCTGTACATGCATGTGTTATGCCATATACATCTACTCAGCACTATGCGGGTGTTGAACATCCTGCCATGGCTCACCTGTATTGCACATGTGATACACATGGGACAATGTCTATTCATATGACATTTGCAGGGATGGTCAAACATAGCATGTGCGCGCACGTTTTACATGCTGTCACACAGCAATTGTGACAACACAAGGTGCATCAGTGCCACATTACTGATCCAGTCAGTTGGTAGTGCATGTACCATGTGGCCATCACACCATGTATGACTGTGATGACACTTGCAGCCTTGATGGACAGGGTTGCATGGTATGGCAGGGTATATGACATATATGGCACAGGGATGTGTCCAGCCTGTGGAAAACCAGTATTAGGACGGTGGCTGTCCATTACATATGTCATTTCTATAGGTGTATGGACATGTCGCATGTCCATCATCATGGTGTAGACAATGTCCTTCTGCAAGGTAGGCAGCATGCTGCATGGTGGGGGTGTGTATTGTGCATGCTGGTATTGCACATCCATGCATAAACATTACCCCTTACAGGTGCTATGTGCTGTAATATTGTTCAACACAGTGCTGTATATGCCCGCACAGTGATATCTCGTGCACATGGATGGTACCCTGACCTGACATGGGTACCTCATATGACTACCTCCGGTGCCTGCTGTCATCACCATGTCGGTGGGTGCACCGCACAGCACCATCCCTTCCACAGTGACAATGGTGTTGAACACAGCCTAGGTATTTATTTATGGGACGGGGATGTTCACATAGCGCTGACAATGCTGGTATCATCCATCAGACCGTACACATATGACACACACCTCACACACACAGCCCATTCAGTAAGTTGTTCGCAACACTGACACAGCTATACTGCTATGTCAGGTCCATTCCCAGCCGTACATACACAGATGCATAACATTTCGCTCTGTGGCATGGGCTACAATGACGGTGGGGTTCAACACATACCGTGTTCGATTGTAGCTGGCGCTGAAGTTCTGTGCACATGTCAACACATGTAACCCTGTTCTACTGTAGCCAGCGGTGATGTGCTGTGTACATGACACTCTTGCACATTGTGTTGATGTCTGTCTGTCAACAGGCCACTGGTGGAACATGCAAATGTATTTGTAATCAAATATACATGCTGCCCTGTACAGCTGTACTGCTAACATCTCAAGTGCTAATGTGTCATGGACATGCACACCTTACCCAGAAAGGTGATAGTTCATTGCCACCCTTACTCATCACCCCTTGTGGGTTGCTATTATCCAACACCCTATATGTATTGTATGGTCAAGCTATGCACCTGTGTAGGACATGTGAGCATGTAATGCGCTACTGATTACCTTTGCACCCATTGCACAACATGTCACACAGGTGCACTGGCAGTCATACACTTCACAGCTTGCTGAAGGTAAGACAGGTGTTGTACACACTTAACACACATATCCTGTGGGACATGGTCGTATGTACAGGCATGTCCACCTGTCACGTAGCAGTGCTACCCCTATATGATGGATATGTCGTACATGTGGCAATACAGCAACTGTCACATGTACTCGTTCAATGCTCACCTGCCAACATACAGCAGTACAGCCTGTGGGTGATGTGCTTCTGCATCCATGCTGTGCCCATAGCTGTCAGTAGTACATCATTACGTGCAACGTACCTCATTTGGTGTTCTAACAGGTGCATGTTCATTAAGGTTCCACATTGGAAGGGTCTGTCACACATTTATTGTTGTACATGGTTTACATGCCAGCCATGGCTTAATAGATGGGAATCATAGTAATTCATTGGGATACCATATTTATACATTAGAGCAGTGTATGTCAGCCATCATATACCCTTCCTAGTTAACACTGTTAGTCAGCCAGTAGTAGGTGTTCTACGATCTGCACATTAGTCACACAGTACGAGGGCTACTGTTACTCATTATGGGGACAGGGTGCTGACAGCTGTGGATGGGGGTGATGCTGTCGACAACCATGACGGAACCTGACGGTCACTTCTGGATGTGCAACATTCACATCGCACACCTACCATCACGTAGTCCCACATCTACAACAATGGACATTCCTGCAAGAACAACGTATGCAATATGTCTGTATAACCACTGTAGGCACCACTGGTGGCCCCCATCATGGCAGCCAACATCACCAGTGTATATCCCGCCAACGCATGGGTTACAACATTCACAACACACCAGTCACGGATGACTCTGTTGTGAATCACAATGCAGTTCCACACATCATGTTATACAAGGCATTATGCACTTAGATGTTGCGGACGGGTGAACACCTCTGCAACTCAACCTACGCACACATGACACATCACCTGGTACAATATATCTCTCCTACATCATGTTATTGTGACCGCCCTGTGATGGCAATACACAGACTACGTGTGCTGGGACATGCAATGGCTCACCGGTGTTATAGCCCTCTGGGTGTGTGTCTAGCCATGGTGTACATTCGGCATTGGTCTGGACACAAGAACACTGTACATTGACTTACTGTGTCACTGCAACAGTTGCCTATGCTCCTATTGTTATTGTACAGGCATGTGGTATCTGACTGCTATGACAGTCCAGGTCAAACACAATGCTGTGGCATGCATGACCTGCAGCCATCAGCCTGGGGAGAGCACACATGTACATCTTCACATGCTATACTGCCTCTCTGGCAGTTTCACATAACTGTCACCGGCAGGGCAGTAACTGGCAAGCACGACATGGGGTCATGTGGAACAATGCTTGCATCTTCCACTGTGATGCACACAAGGGAGGCACACATACTATTGCACCACTCACATATCTCTGCAGTGACTGGGACCTGCCTCTATGCTCTGCACAGAACACCTGCGATGACGGATTGTACACGGACCGTACCTTTCAGGCACATACCTGGACTGGAACACCCACAGATGAGGGGTTCACACATCACACAGTGTTTTGCACACATCCTGGATAGTTGCTTTGCACAATGCATCATAGGTGCTCCATGTGCAGATAACTGTGTTTGTGACCGCTATACACATTGTAACAAGCGACAGAGTCAACATTTTACACCACAGGTTACATACCTTCTGTGTTGTTATAGTGGACATTGGGCCTCAGACAGCTACTACTGATGTGTGCAACAGTAACCCACACTTCCCTGGGATAGACACCCATGTACCTACACATGCTTGAGTCATGCACTCCGCTCAGCTGGATACAACAATACACAACACATACAATACCTACACTACCCTTAGCATGAACACTACCTCCATGTGACTGGTGTGATACACCTGGGGTTATCCCCTCTTTGGTGGGTTCAAAACATATGCTACATGGCCTTGCTAGCCACATCCTGGAAACACAACCATCACAGCATACACGGAACATGTGTACTACAACAACTACTACAGACGTCTGCTGACAGCAGTTGTTAACATCATGACACCCGAGCAGATGGACACTACACATATATATGCTGACACATACCACAGTGCACTTCAGTAGCATGTACACATTTGCAGGAATCGTGCTATTCCACACAGAGACATGGCAGTACTGACCAGATAACAGACGCCACGGTGGTGGTCATGTTCCATGAACATATGATGTACAACCACAGGTACAGGCTGTTGCACAGTGGTGTACATTCCCATGTGTGGGGTGCATCACTTGTCAGCCATGGTGGGTCCACAAGGTCCATCACCACATACTCAAGGCTAGCTACCTAAACATGACTGCCACACATTGCGATGTGGGGCCTCAGCATTGTGGTGGTATGTCAGTATTCTTTGGCAACATCCACATCCGATGTCACATACAACAGTCAACCAAACATTGCAGACTGAGGTAATGTTGGCAACGTGCCGGGCAATGGCGTACTTACCGACAATACACCCTCTCACTCACTACAGGGTCGCAATCTGTACATGAACATCATAGTGTCCCTGTGGTCACGTACACAGTACTGACATACACACAATATGTCCTGGGACACTGGCCCAATGTCACCTTCCAATGTCCCTGGCTGTAATGTCCCACCAACCTGTTCAGTATATGTCTCCACACCAGCCCACTATATTCACTGCTAGCCTTTTGTCGGACATTGTAAACCCTGAATGCCGCACAGCAGCATTTATCGCACTACACACAGGTGGCACTGCATTGCACGAGTGGGACTATAGTCATACACTCCTGACTGGACCATTCTGCATGGCGATGGGGCACATCATCAGGAACGTGATTCCCACAGACACTGATGGCCTCCAGTCCTTTCCTAGCACCCGGGTTGGGCTTGTGAATGCCACAGCAAGGCACATACACATGCTGGGCACCTGTCATAGAGTTGCTAGGGCAGTTGATGATGGTACGGAGGTCAACACATCATACATTGTCCTCACATTGCCTTTCAGCACCATTCCACATTCTGGTATTGACAACATGCACATCCACCTGCACATCATACCCTGTGTCTCGGATGTTATGCTATGTGGCTCATGGGCAGTAAACACAGTGGTGCCAGCATACCGTAGTACCTACTACATGTCAGGTACATATTGCATTACACAGTCCTCTGTCATATGGCCACTCATGTTCACTATATGCTTACATACAGAACATGCTGTCAAAGAGTACTGTCCATGCCTAGATTTCAAACACCTACATACCAAGCACCATTATTGCTCCACCAGCTCATACTGATACCAACCATATGGGTGTCAGTGTGACAGATACTTCATATGAGTATCATGGCATCAAGATGCATGACACAAGGTGCATGCACATCACCTTTGCATAACAACATTCACCCACTGACTATCACATGGATAGTGGTCCCCTACATACATATCACATTGTACATGGTTGCAGTACACACATATGTCACACACAGTCCTGTGGTTACCGTGATTCCACTGTGGCATGGATATCCTTCTTCAAGGCCACACCTATCTGTACTGTGTGTGATGCTGGTACATAGGTAGCCATTGTACCTGTGAACTACACACATCTACACACAGTCATGGGTACAATACCACATATATGGTGTACCTTCAACAACAGCTACAGCTTTACATGGCACAACATTGACATGCCATGATGTTTACTGAGCTCAGACAGTTTACATATGCGGCTGAACTACAGAAAACACATCTGTACACATCTGCATACCACATACTCAGGGGTGTCTTCTTCTGCTCTGACACGACCCAGGTCCACCACATTATTGATGCATATAATCCTCATACATGACATCTGTGGTGGGCACTGTGAACGAAATGCTCCTGGATATGTGCACAAACACCACAATGCATGGGCTGTGCTTCTGTGTTACATCCACAAACCTAACACACACCATGCTGTGGAACATAGGTCCTGTGTACATCCCGCAGGGACACACAGTAGCACTGTTCATGTGATACCTCCCTTGCTGTTTGGGTGACACATGTAGTCCTGGTATCACCACAGCAGCTGTACTGTGTAGAGGTGCAGTTGACACCTGCCTCTGCTGTTCACAGGACACTACCATGGAGAGGTGACAGTACTCTGTACACTGTACATGTGCTTACACATGGACTTGCCAGACTGCATTGTAGCCCACTATGCACCTGTGCAGCTACTACAAGTCCTTTGTGCATGGTTACTTGGTGTCCCTTCCATTTAGAGTAGCTATCATGCTACTACTATGTCCCATATCTACAGGCCATATGTATCCTGTTATTGTACATACCGATAGGCGATACCTGTGTTATGCATGATATGCCTGTGATACTGTGTAGGATATCTGTCATATCTACCTAGACAACTATACATTACACATATTTCACATAGTATCCCCTAATGCAGAGCATACTTGCACGTCAGCCACACCTTACATATGTCATCAATGGTATATGCCCATACACATGCGTGCTGTGACAGTATACATACATGTACTATCCCCTGCTATGGCAATTCCTTGTTGGACATCCACTACCAGCAACAGCGTGTGGTATGGCATTGTTCTCTTTAATGCCCTCCTGTAGCATCCCTTGTGGTGTCTCTGCTGTGTACATAATGTCCCACTGCTGTACACACGGTTTCTACAAGCATTGGTATGCTCAGCAAGACATCACTGCATAACTACCTTTCACCAATTTATGCATTACGGACAAGTGTAATTAATTACAACCACCATTCACATACTATTACAGATCATGCATTACACAACCTTACATATCGTGTGTTCTACATACCTTGTTGGTGTTCCGTTTCATTTAGTTTATTGTTTTGTCGTTTCCTTTATTTTCGGTACTCTCGATAGTATGACGCTTTTTCAGTATGAGCATACGGTTTGACTATCTTGAGAGTCATCCATATATACGTTGATACCTGCAACATGTGAATTCATCCTGCCAATTGCTGTTCCTCAGTGAGTAATTACGTGCATATCACCTGTGCATCTACTCCATTCGGAAATTACGCATCAACACTGGGGTATAATTGGATTCTCCACCTGGGCATTGGCTATTTGCCCTACCTTCGTGGAGATAGTCTGTATTGTGTTATGTTATGTGTAACTGCAACTGCTATGCATAGGGACAAGTATATTTTGAATTCATGTCACTCGTGGATTGTCTGTGACAGGTGTAGTATTTGGTTCAACATGTGGGTGTACCTGTCCTGTCGATGAATGATAACGGAGTATTGCATTCAAAAACTGTAACATGGCTGTTTTTTTCCTTTATACAACGCATGCAATTATGCATCCGCCTTTAATTGTGTCTCCCACGCGATATGTTGTGGTTATGCAGATGTCATTGACTGACTGTATGTTTGTGCTGCTATTACGGTTTGTATTCCTTTATTATCTACAGTGGGGGATATCGGTGGTTGTACATCACGGATACGGTTTGTGGGCCTTGCATCTCTACATAAACAGTATAGTTGTCTGTGTGCTCCATCCCTACTTGGAGAGTTAACAGCTAATAGTCTTTTGTTATGGGATTGTAGGTTGGGCTGTTGTTAATTGGTTTCGATATCATCTGCAGGTGAGCTTGATGCATGTATACCTCTGTAACTTATGTGGTATATCAGCGGCTATGTGTACGTGACAACTATCCCTTGTCTTTCTGTCCCAGATATTTGCAGTCATTGTGGTCATGTTGTTGAAATAGCCTGTTTGCCAGTGGTTGCCACATATTCATATGGGAATTGTTTCACACTTGTGGAACACACAGCGGTGTTTACGGGCCAACACGTAGCCACGGTCAGTACTGAGGTAGCACATACCTTTTTCCGCGATACATACCTATTGCTGTGTGACTTTGCCAACATATTATATTGCATGTAACATATCAGTGTCGTACATACCGGCATGACTATTACATACGTCTTTTACATTTCTTATAGGTTCATACATTCATAGGTTTATACTAGGCTATCTGCCCTAAGGCATTTATAAGCCTAGCCCATAGTTTTGAGGCTTACACCACCCCTTATATGGAAAACTACTGTGCCCATTAGTTTGTTGCCCTCTGTCCAGCAGTGACCCAGAGATGATTCCCAGGGTAAACCTACGATCTCCCATCCACAGGTCAGGATTTCTCTTGAACAGAGCCAGCGAGGTGCTCTGCCTAACATGGACTGGGATTTTATTCCACAGCATAGGGAGTCTCTGAGTGATAGATCTATCCCTCCAGCACGTCCTATTTATATCCGTGCTAAGGTTTATGTCACTTGCTCTAGTGGTTCTGGTGGATTTGGATTTGTTGAGGTGGAGCATGTCCATCAATTCCGGGTTGGACATGGCCTTGTATGTCGGGCACATGTCACCTCTGAGCAGATGGTATGCGACTGAATAGAGCTGGAGTTTCTTCAATCTGGCAGCATATGACAGATTGTGGAGTCCCTTTATCCTTTTGGTGAGGAACTTTTGGGGTCTCTCCAATTGCTGCAGATGTCGGGTGAGATACATCCTGAATGGGGTATTGTACTCGATCATTGGTCTGATAAGTGAGGAGTACAGGAGAACAATGACCTCACTAGATCTGGATGTGAATCCCTTCATGATCAGGTGGGCAATGTAGAAGGTCTTTCTAACCACTTTAGCCACGTGAGTGTCAAAAGTAAGGCCACTGTCAACCTGGGTCCCCAGGTCCCTGATAACCTCTTCTGTGCTTAGTGGATTGCCACCTATATGGTAGCTTTGGGTTACCTTGTTTTTCCCGAAGGGTATGACTATACATTTTTTGGCGTTTAACTTCAGGCCATGGCTCTGGCACCAGCTATCTGTTTCCATGAGTCCCCTCTGAAGGATATCCGTGTCCGATGCACTTTCCACTATGGCACCCAGTTTGCAGTTGTCTGCAAACCTTGTCAGCCAAAGTCCTCCCATTCTGAGAAGTAGATGCCGAACGATAGGGGGCCAAGGACCGAGCCCTGTGGGACACCACTTGTGACCGGCTTGGAGTATGGGGAATATTCCTGTGCTACCATCTGGAACATTTTCACTTTGTATCGTTCTATGTCAGGGCACACCTAGCCAGGGTGGGGCTGTCACTACTACTCTGGGACTAGTAGTGAACATATGCCTGAGGCTAGTTTATCGTATGCCTACACCTAATATTCTGATCTGCCTCTAACTTGGCACCAACATACACATGTTGCAGACACACACACATTACAGTCACACAGCGATGCACGCGGCACCCTCAACGCACACGTACACATACTACGGCACTCACGGGGACAATTGCACACAGTACCTACATGGACCGCAACACCGGCAGCGGTGACTAACTCTCCCTTCATATCATCATAGTATTACATGCGCATGTACTGTTACAGTACTGTGTTCTGTCGGTCTTTCAGCCCCGCGGTTATGCATATCGGTATGTTACACGTTCCATGGTTGGCGGTATCCTATTATTTTGAACCTCCCGGATGTTCAGATTGTCATTGCACTATCTATAATATTTACAGATATCGCTGGATACTTCTCAGTCACCTTATATCCCTCTACTTCCCTTTCATATCTATATTATATATATGTATATGTGTACATATATATCTATATATATATATATATATATATATATATATATATATATATATATATATATATATATATATATATATATATATATATATATATATATATATATACATCTTGCTGCGAACATGGCAGGCACACAGCAGCGCCATATGCTGTAGGACTCACGTACTGTTCAGGTGTTGGCATTACATGTTCCACTGGATGTTGGGTTTACAGTGTTTGGGGGCTGCCTATGTAGGAGTCACACATACGGCCACCCATACATTACAATTTACAGGGGGTCATGTTTGTGTGCCATCCATTTCACTGTGTGTGCAGGTGGGGAGGTGTCAGTCCATGGGGCCTACGCTGTCAGAGTATGTGCTATACGTTCCCTCTTTGCCAAGGTGTAGGCATATTGGGTACGCCTCCGTCTGCCTACTGGGGCTGGCACAGTGTGTTCATGGTCTGGAACCCTCTGTGCCTGGACTGGCCTTGGCAACTGTGGTGGGCTTTGTGGCCCTTCACCATTATGTCCCTGCAGCAGCTGCTTCCGCAGGATCATATTATGTAGCATGGCACATACTATGAATATGTGGGCACATGTGCCTGGAGAGTACTGCAAGGCTCCACCAGATGTATCCCAGCACCGGAACCGTGCTTTCAGCATCCCGAACACACGCTCTATGATTATTCTGGTTTGTGCGTGTGCCTCATTATGGCGTTCTTGCATGTGTGTGTGTGCATTTCTGATGGGAGTCATCATCCACGGCTCCAGTGCATAGCCAGCATTCCCCACGAGATGGCCTTGTGGGATGTCCCCCCTGACAAATACCTGATACAGCTGTGAGGCATGCCAGATATGGGAGTTGTGGTAACTTCCAGGGCTGCCAGCACACACATCCATGATAATGCCCTGGGCATTGCACATGACCTGGAAATTGATGGAGTGGAATCCCTTGCGGTTTATGTAGCGGCTACCCTGCTCACCAGGTGGTGACTTGATTTGTATGTGCGTACAGTCTATCGCACCCAGTACCTCCGGGTATTGTGCCACACGGTGGAAGTGGCGCATATTGCTAGCCAAATCCTCCTGAGATCTGGGGAAGTATATATGCTCATTGGCATGTGGTAACATGGCATCCAGGAACTGGTGTAGTACCCTGGATGCTGATGCCTGTGAGATGCCCATTATATCTCCAGTTGGCCTTTGAAAGGTACCTGTGGCCAGTATTCGCAAGCTTACACATACCTTTGTGTCCACTGGGATGGGTTCCCCTCTGTTGTTTCTTGTTCTCAGTTGTGGCCGGCACAGCTCCGCTATTTTCTGTAACTGGGCAGTCTAATGACTGTAGTTGGCAAAGACTGCATTATTTTGTTTGCAAGCTAATGACTTTTATGGACTTATATACATATTCAGCATTATTATCTATAAGCTCTCATAGCAATTGGGCACAGGCAAATAGTGAGCACCTTTGAAAGAATGATTTAATGTCTAACAGAAATAAGAGACTGTGACCAGTTTCCTGTAGCCTCAAAATCTGAGGGTTCTGGGGGGGGGGCTAGATGGCCAGCTGAGAGTAGTGAATTTTGAGAGCTCCATAAACTAGTATAATAATATTGGAAAATGTTATTATTTTCAAGTTTAAAACATCAGAAATCTATAGATAAACTACTAAACTACATAAATATTAGTTTTTGTGGAGATGTACAAAACTTTTCTTGTCAAGTAACTTGGAGATGTATTGAGTCACTGAATATGAACAATTCAAGGAATTCTCATCCAGATGCTGCTTGAAAAAAGAATTGCAATTGATGACATCTACCTTACAGGAACTATCTTTGAAGATGGATCACTTTAAAAATGACTTCAAAAACCTCAAATTAAATTCTCAAAAACAGACCAATGCTCTTAAGGAACTATTACAGTAACACCAAACAAATAACAAATATTGAGACTTCTCTAAATTACATTGAAGGGAGACTCAAAGAGGAAGAATTCCAAAAAGAATTTCTTCTTAAACAGAATACATGGCTGCTTAACAAAATAGATGACTTACAAAACAGAGAAAGGAGAAACAACAGAAGGATCTTTGGTCTGCCTGAAAACACCAAAGAAGACATTATTTCATTCTTAACAACCTGGATTCCTAAATTTTTAGACTTAAAAGAGGGACTTTCATTTGGAATTGAAAAGGTGCATAGAGCACTGAAGAAACCTGCTTCTAACTCAACAAATACTCTACCTAGATCCATAGTTATAACATTTCTTTCATTTCTGGACAAGGAACTAATATTAAGATCTGCTTGGAGAAAATTACCCTTTAAATACAATCACAGCCTAATAATGTTTGACAATGATTATTCTTCCAGAATACTAGAACAAAGGAAAAAAGTCTGGCCAATAATAAAACTGTTGAAACAAAACAACATTAAAGCACAGCTGGCCTTTCCAGCCAAGATAAAAATACTTTTTGCCAATGAGATGAGAACCTTTAATGACTTACAAGAAGCTACTATATTCATCAAAAACAACAACATAGTGTCTATCCCAGAAGAAATGGAATGGATGGCCCTTACTCTTAAAAGAATAAAAGAAACAAATCCTTGGACTGATGCTAGAAAGAAAAAAACAAAAAACTGATTCTAAGATTGCTGTCCCAAAAAATAACTCTTACAACTACATCTCTCAAAGTATCAACTGATATGGTATATCACTTGTCATCTGCTTTTATTTTTTTTAAAAAAAGGAGGGTTTCTTAAACAACTGAGAAAAAGTAATGATTTATTCAGAATTTTCAAAGAGACCAATAATTCTTCACAAAGGTAGGTCAAGATGGGTTACTATTTACATTATATATACGCCAAACAAAGCAACATATAATACAAACATAGAAGTTTCTATTCCCCTACTTGAGCTCAATCTATACTTATCTTGTCCATTTTTCATTGATTTTACTTATACTAATTTAAGTAATTAATTAACTAATTTAACAAGGTGCCATTCATCAGAGTTCAGAATCAAATGTAACAAATTAACATCATATATAATAGCAGTAACAGTGGAGTGTTTTGAAAAAAATGCTGTCATGGAGACTAATGCCTTCTTCAGTTAAAGTATGATTTAGAAATGCCATGTATATCCTGGTTAAATAACAGTAGCAAGCTCTTAGTACAAATGTCATCATTATTCTGTCTAAATATAGATAATATTAATTATGGCAGGTATCACAGCTACGAGTGCTGTTTGATCAATCCTGATATGGTGTGCATGGATGCAGCTGTGTCTGGCACCTAGTACAAATGTCATTATTATTCTGTCTTCTTCTTCTTTTGGCTTTTCCCGATTAGGGGTCACCAGATCATCTGTTTCCATTTCTTCCTGTCCTCTGCATCTTGCTCTGTCAGACCAACCACCTGCATGTCCTCTTTCACCACATCCATAAACCTTATCTTAGGCCTTCCGCTTTTCCTGTTACCTGGCAGCTTCATCCTTAGCATCCTTTTCCCAATATAGCCAGCATCCCTACTCAACACATGTTCAAACCAATGCAATCTAGCCTCTCTGGCTTTGTCTCCAAACTGTCCAACCTGGGCTGACCCTCTAATATACTTATTCCTAATCCTGTCTACCCTCGTCACACCCAGTGCAAATCTTAACATCTTTAACTCTGACACATCCAGCTCTGACTCCTGCATTTTTGTCAATGCCACTGTCTCCAACCCCTATAACATAGCTGGTCTCACTACCCTTTTATAGACCTTCCCTTTCACTCTTACTAGTACTCGTCTGTCACAAATCACTCCTGACACTCTTCTCCACCCACTCCACCCTGCCTGTACTCTCTTCTTCACCTCTCTTCCACACTCGTCATTACTCTGAATTGTTGATCCCAAGTATTTAAACTCATCCACCTTCACCAACTCTAGTCCCTGCATCCTCAACATTCCTCTATCCTCCCTTTCATTCACACACATATATTCCATCTTAGTCTGGCTGACCTTCATTCCTCTCCTCTCTACAGCATATCTCTACCTCTCCAGTGTCTCCTCAACCTGTTCCCTACTCTCACTACATATCACAATGTCATCTGCAAACATCTGTTTGATTAAGTCTGACATGGTGTGTGTGGATGCAGCTATGTGTGGCAGCTGTTGTATGTTGCCATTTCATCTCCGGAAAGCTGTGGGTTGTGGCTTGTGATTGAGGTTTACTGATGCCTGTGTATTAGAAAGAGTCATTTGGTCTTTTAGCCTAGATCAAGGGGAAGGGGGTGAATAAAACTGTGATTTGGGATATTTTGGCAGAGAATAGTTTTATACATCTGCTGAGTGAGAGGTGGGAAGACTGGAAGAATGTGTTATCTCTTGTTGCGGCAGCTTGTTGGGAGTTTTTTTTTTTTTTTTAATCTGTTTGCTCTCCGTTCTTTTCCTGGCTGCTGCCTCACTGAAAGGGAGGGAATTTAGGCTTGATGTTGCAGTGAACTGAAGCTTTGCTTCAGGTGCATCGCGAGCCTCTTGTATGCAGTGCACAGACACTAATAGAAACACATGCCAGGTTGCTATGGTAACGGAGCCAGAGTGACGATAATGCTTAATGGCTCTGAGGAGCCTCTGAGATGATTCTCAGCAATGAAGTTTTTGGTTTAAAAAAAAAAAAATATATATATATACATATATATATATATATATATATATATATAAAAGGGTTGTTTTAAACCACCTGTACACATATTGATGGTCTCCCAACACTTGGTTTAGCTCATTAAGTTGATTGTTGATAAAATAATAAATAATAAGTGCAATTTTATATTTAAAATATATTTTGGTCCAAACACATTAAGGATTTGTATAAGAGTGGAAGTCTGAGTTATTCTGAAAGATTAAGAGCACTTGTGCAGAACCCTTTGCAGTGGTATGGGAGGTGAGCTTGCTCGGATGTGTTAGGCATATGGGGATAGCTGATTTTAGGGCTGTTTGGGGTTGCCGGGAAGTGCTAGAGAGTCATCAGATTTCCTTTGTGGAAATATCTGTGGGAATGGAAGGTGTGTTGAGTGGTTCCCTGGCAGAGTGGCCACTGCATGGAATAGGCTGTTAAAATATTGGTTTGGATATTTTTAAGAACAGCCTGGAAACACACCACATGAACTAGTGAATGGTATTCTGGCAAAACTGGATGGGTATTGTTGCCTGTGCTTGAAGTACTGATATGTGTGTATGTAAGGATGGAAATATAACAAATAAACTTAGAAGGGTCTCCTCATTTAAAGTCTATGGACTGTATAAACATGCTTGGAAGGAGCTAATAATAAGAATAAGCATTACAGCTTGTGGTCTCTCAAATAACTAAGCAACAGCCAAAAAAAAACACACACACAATAGTTATGTAATATATGATTTTAGTAAATCTAGACATAAAATGTATAATCGCCATATAAGATGAAGCAGTCTGCTGAATTTAGATATTAAAGACAGGATTTAATAACATGCAGGCTT
>NC_056743.1:365096951-365157056 GCF_019279795.1 Protopterus annectens | reverse complement strand
CCCCTTCACCCCTTAAAGGGCCCATATCTATACAGGAAGAATGCAGAGTCCCTGTAATCACAACTACGCAGGTAAAAGCTGCACTTTCTAAAGCCAAAAACACAGCATCCATCCCAGGCTGCATTTTACACGAACTTCAGAATGAACTGGTGCCCCACTTAAGCACTATGTTCAATAATAGCCTCACATCAGGCTTTGTGCCCACTGAATGGTGCACAGCAACAGTTATCTCACTCCACAAAGGGGGAGTCACCACTGATCCTGGGAACTTTCGACCTATTAGCCTGACGAGCCTGGTCTGCAAGGCCATGGAATGTATCATCATGGAACACATAAACAAAGACATTGGTAATCTCCAAACTCTGGATCCCACCCTGTTCGGGTTTGTGAAAGGCAGATCATGCCTCCTGAACCTGGTCGACTTCTTTGAGGCAGTCACCAAAGCTGTAGATGAGGGTAAGGTGGTTCACACAGCCTATCTTGAACTCACCAAGGCTTTCGACACCATCCTCCATTCCGGAATTATAGCTAAACTCACTAAACTAGGTATAAATCCCTACATCACAAGATGGGTTGCCAACTGGCTCACTGACAGAACCCACACTGTAAAAATTGCAGACTCCAAATCTGACCCCAAAGCAGTGACAAGTGGAGTACCACAGGGTTCTGTCCTGGGACCTCTCCTCTTTGGTATCTACTTCTCTGAAGTACAGGCTAACACAGAAGGCCTCTGGCTAATGAAGTTTGCAGATGACTGCAAACTAGGAGCCATAGTCAAGTCCCCAAATGATGTGGACATCCTACAGAAGGGCCTTGCTGAGACAGATGCCTGGTGTCAGAGCCATGGCCTCAAGCTCAATTCCAAAAATTGTAGGCAGCAATCTACTTAACACTGAATGTGTGATAAGAGACCTTGGGACCAAGGTGGACAGTAGTCTCTCCTTTGATAGTCACATCACCACAGTAGTCAGGAAGTCCTTCTACATGGCACACCTCATCATAAAAGGGTTCTCTTCCAGGAAAAAGAGGTCATTGTTCCCCTCTACTCGACACACATTAGACCCATTATAGAGTACAATGCCCCTTTTGGAATGTACCTCACAAGACATCTGCAGCAGCTGGAAAGGCCACAGAAGTACCTCACAAAGAGGATTACTGGCCTCAAACAAATGCCCTACACTGACCACCTCAATAAACTCCAGCTTTACTCCGTAGCATATTGCCTACTCCGAGGTGATCTCTGCCTAACATATAAAGCTATGTCAAACCCAGAGCTGTTGGACATGCTACACCTAAAGAAATCCCAATCCCTCCGAGCTACACACTCTAGGGACCTAAACCGTGTCACCACAATAAACAGGACATGCTGGAGGGATCGATTCCTGTCCCAGAGACTTTCCATACTCTGGAATAGGCTACCCATCTATGTCAAGCAAAGTTCTTCATTAGCACTCTTCACGAAAAATCTTGATAAGTGGATGGGAAATAGGAAATACACCCAGGGGGTCACTTCTGTGTCTCTGCTCGATAGTGGCACAGGAAAATAACTTTCTTGGTGGCATTAGCCAGGGAACCGTGTTGGTTAGGCTTACATAGGTCCTTGGGCTGATAGCCTAGTACCTGCCTATGAACCTAACTTTGTGCCTTTTGTTTGGTTAATACATTTTGTGCTACTCATTTGATTAATAATGTGTTTTGCACCTTATAAATGAGCCATTTCATTTTCTTTGCCAAATAAATAATTTGTGCAGTTTTCTTTACCTTTAGCTTGTTTCTGGCACTTTTCATTTGTCTGTGCTCCATTTCACTCAACCTGCTTAGTCTGCCTTCAGCTTCAAGTCTGCACCTCATGGCTCGAAGAAGTAGCTCTAAAAATTCTGGTTCTGACACCATGTCACTAGTCTGGTCAGGATAAAATAGACGAACATTCATGGGTTCAGTTCAAGCAGCTTTATTATACACAAACACATCAGAAATGAGGCTTTGTAACTTAAACTTAAACAAACACCAAAGCCAAGGACAGCAACCAACTAGTAAAACTACAATAGTGGTAACCAGTTTCTTGTGTAAAAACTCTTTTAATCCAGGAACACACAATACAGCAAACACATACAGGTTTGTTATGTATGTGTTTGCTGTATCTTACGTTCCTGGATTAAAAGAATTTTTTACAGAAGAAACTGGTTACCACTATTGGAGTTTTACTAGTTGGTTGCCGTCCTTGGCTTTGGTGGTTTTTGCAGTACTGTGCTTTCTTTTGTCCTTAAACTTAAATAAACTTACAGACTGACTACCACACTCATACATGCTAACATTCTGGCTGTTCTCTCAAAATGGCAGTGCTGCTTGCACGTGATCAGTACTTATATGCACATGCTACATCTCTAAATGCTTCTTTAAGGTCCATACACATGCTCTGATCTACAATTCCTGAGATCTTTGTTAAGCAGAATTTATACTATGCCTGTTATTCCCAGAAGGAGTCTCGAGCATTAAGGATACAGATGCCTTTCAGTCACATTGCAGCATTTTTGGTAAATCAGACCTTAGCACTCAGCATGGCGCTGCTGCATAATAGTAAACAGAAGATTATTTCGAAGCTGGCCTACATGACACGTGAAAACAAGGATGAAGTTTCCCCTACTTGTGGAATTGTCTGATATTTAATTTAATTTAATTAACAAGCTCTGTGCTCGTCCATTGTGGAAGATGGTTGTTGCAACATTTTATATCAAAAACATTCACGTTTTTTATGACTGTGGTTCACCCATCCCCGACATTAGTACATCTTTATGGAACACTGTACACTGAGATGTTACATTAATAAAAAATCCACTGAGAAGTCATAGGAAAATTCCCAGCATGTTCTCTTTTCTATATGTGAAAAATTAAAGCAACCTGGATTTTTGTTTCTGGCATACCATCAGCAAGTGGAGAACTGATTAATGACTGCAATGCAGTTCATAATTAATTCATTTTTGAGTTATGACTCAAAAGACCTTTCCTTCTAATTTGGATCTGTGTAATAACAACATCAGAATTGCACCCAGACAAGGTCTCTATGAGGAAATGCACACTATGGTTTAGTATCATAATTTTAAGGAAATGGTACAGTTTATAAAAAGTGTCATGATACCTTCACATGTTGAATCATTCATAACTACTCAACACACACACTGATGAATAGGCTTTTGACCTTTAATGACTGAATTGCTTGTTTTACTCCTTTGTGTGTTAACTGCATATGTGTGACATTTATATATTGAAAGATATCTTTTTTGAAATTGAACCTGCCAAAAAAATTGAAACTAGAAGGGTAAATCACTTACCAACATACGCATTTATGGATACCCGCTAGCTTTCTATGTAGCTCTAGTATTAGGTTTTAATTAATGTTATATTTAGAATGACTGCAAATTTCTGCAAGAGAACCTGTTTCCAATTTTTTCAATGTCAGAATGCTCTCCTAAAGGAAACCTGGTCTAAATTAAGGCTAGACAAATATTAATACATTTTGTTCCTCTCAGTAAAAGAAGGCCTTATCAGTTCCAAAAAGGAAAAAAAAAATAACTTCATCACCTGTGAACAAGAAATGCAGCCCTATATAGAAGCATTACATTTGCCAGAGACAGATTTTTCATGACTGATAAACACTGTCAATTCCACACAGGAAATTTTAATTTCACTTCATAAATCTATTGTTTGAGAGACTTTGCTTTCAGGAAGGGATATGTTAACATCTGTCCTGCTGGGTTGGAGCTTATATTTTCTAGCATACTTAAAAAAATAAATACAAATTTTAAATTTACTTAGAGTACATTTAGATCAGTTTTTAATAAATATTTTCATACTTTTTACTGAGCTTTACTTCTTAGTTAATTAAATGCAGGATTATTATTAAACTATAAATTATTAAAAGCTTGACTTAGGTAGTATTTTATATGTTTACCTAAACAGTTGCTCTCTTTAGCTTTACTCCCCCTTTTTCTTTTAGAAAGCTACCGAGAATGTGAACTGTCAACTTTTTAATAAAAATCAATGTTTGATCCATGTTACTAAACAATCTTATTTTATAAAAATGTTTAGAAATAAACAAAATATTCCAAAGTGCTCAGGTATGGCTGGTGTATATTCAATTTTATACATGCTGATTTCAAAGAAACTATAGGTACAAAGTGAATCTTACAAAGCATGAATGGCCAATTGTGCATTTTATTATTGACCAAAATGAATATAAATTTTACTGTTCATTTGTCTGGGTTTTAGTCACACTTATATCACAAAGTGCTTCATTTAGTCTTTAGTTGAACAGATCTCAAATATTAAACTGAAAAAATAAATGCTGTAAGTTAAAATAATCTCTAGAATTCACTTTATATGTGAAGGTAAAGATAAGCATGATGAGGTTTAGTCTTCGACTATTTTAACTAGTTTAGAATCTTAACTTATATTGTTAATAAAATGCTGAAGATTACGTACATTGACATAAAATGATACAGGTTAATTTACATAGTTAACGTATAATCAATTAAATTTTCAACTAGGTCAGTTGACTGAGAAATTTAAGTTTCTCATATTGTCTGTCTTTTTTCAATTTCACCTTTTCTTCCCTACAATTTGTAATTACTTGTCTGACCCTGTGGTTTGTCGTCATAGTGTTAAAGGATGTTTACTCTATATAAAAACCATATAGGATTATTAATATGGTATTATACTTTTTCCTTTGTATGTTATGCTAATTTTACCTTTCCCAGTCAGGTTATTTCAGCATTTTGGTCACAGGATTATGGGTTTCAAGATTGTGGGCTTCAAGGTTACACACACACACACACACACACACACACACACACACACACACACACACACACACACACACACACACACACACACACACACACACACACACACATACACACACACATATTAAAGGCTGCATCACCTCAGAGGAAAGATAAAATAGAATAACTTTAATTGCATTTTTCCCACATTTGCATGACCATAGATTGAGCTCACTTAAAAATCAGAATGTGGCGCATGTGTCCACACACTGTGGAGTGAAGGAGGTAGCCCCTCCTCATAACAGCAATGCACAATTACATTACACTTTGAATGCTTTATGTATTTAAGTATATTTAACTATGTGTGACAGCAAGATCATCTGCTGTAGACTGGGTGCTATCATAACATATATGACAGTGTGTGTGTGTGTATATATATATATATATATATATATATATATATATATGACTTTAGCAGGTTCAAGTAGAAAAGTAGGCCTATTATAATTATCCAGGTCTCTGACTTTGCATCAATCACTTGTTCTAGTAAAATGTAAATTATAGTCATCGCTATCATCTTAACTGCTTACATCATGAGCTGCCTAGTAGGTAATGACATAACAGCCATCAGTTTAATTGTCATATATGTATAAAGCACAGACTATGAAGTAAGCAACTTCAGATTAATAAGCAAGTCAGGTACCTGCTGGTGTTTGTATGGGAGAGGGTAAAACTGAAGAGGCTCAGACTGCTTTCATCTCTTTGGGGAGGGGAGTTGAAGAACATTTATGCAGCCATGTCTTCTGATACTGAATCTTAGGTGAAGAGTGGGAATTGCACAATGGTATGTTTTGTACAAGGTGAGCATCCACCAATTGTTTACACAACACAGATATGTGAGAGTGCCTCATTCAGCAACTTTACACACCAACCCTTTGAAAGCTAAAGCCATGTACATGAAAGGGTAGGACTTAGAAAGCAAACACCATCTCCCAACATGTGGATGGCAGCTCAAAGTAAATTCAGTCTCCCAACATGTGGATGAAGTCAAAGCAAACTTCATCTCCAACATGTGGATGACAGCTCAAAGCAAACTCAATATCCCAACATGTGGATGACAGTTTAAGGCAAACTCCATCTCCCAACATGTGTATGACAGCTCAAAGCAAACTCAGTATCCCAACATGTGGATGACAGTTTAAGGCAAACTCCATCTCCCAACATGTGTATGACAGTTCAAAGCAAACTCAATCTCCCAACATGCAGATGACAGCTCAAAGCAAACTACATCTCCTAACATGTGGATGACTACTCAAAGCAAACTCAGTCTCCAAACACATGCATGACAGCTCAAAGCAAACTCAGTCTCCAAACATGTGCATAAACCTCAAAGCAAACTCCATGTCCCAACATGTGGAAGACAGCTCAAAGCAAACTCAGTCTCCCAACATGTGGATGACAGCGCAAATATGACAGTTCAAAGCAAATTCCATCTCCCAACATGTGGATGACAGCTCAAAGCAAACTCCATCTCATAACATGTGGATGACTGCTCAAAGCAAACTGTCTCCAAACACATGCATGACAGCTCAAAGCAAACTCAGTCTCCAAACATGTGCATAAACCTCAAAGCAAACTCCATGTCCCAACATGTGGATGACAGCTCAAAGCAAACTCAATCTCCCAACACGTGGATGACAGCTCAAAGATGACAGTTCAAAGCAAACTCCATCTCCCAACATGTGGATGACAGCTCAAAGCAAACTCCATCTCATAACATGTGGATGACAGATGAAAGCAAACACAGTCTTCCAAGATGTGCATGACAGCTCAAAGCAAACTCCATCTCCTAACGTGGATGACAGCTGAAAGCAAACACAGCTCAAAGCACACTCCATCTACCAACATGTAGATGAAACCCAAAACAAACTGAATCTCCCAACATGTGGATGACAGCTCAAAGCAAACTCCATCTCCCAACATGTGGATGATAGCTCAATGCAAACTCCATCTCCCAACATGTGGATTAAGCTCCTGCTCCCCATTTGCTTGACTGTCTCTCTGAATGACTAGGATGGACAAGCTGGATGGTCGCCAATAAGAACTAGGCCAAAAAAAAAGAAAAAGTAATGAGGCAACATTTGTAGTTTATAAATGGGGATAGACTACCTCTACAAGAAATGTAGTATCCATTCTGTCCCAGCTTGCCTTTCTGATAAAAAAATATTCAGATACTTATAAAATTCATAGCTTTGTGCTATGTCTTAGTAAATGTGATATTATTCTAGAGTTGAGTGGTTGTCAATTTTCAGTTAAGTCTTTCTGATTGACCCCCTACTTATAAGTTACTCAGACTTAGACATTGTTCCTGCCTTGTCTGTACTCTCAACCTCCATTCAGTGACAGACACATTTCACCTTCTTTTGTCCTGAGAATTTACAAAGGATCTCTAAACACTAACTAGAGAGACTTAACAGCTCAAATCTTTGGAATACATTACTTGACGACATAGGATCTCAAACTTATTTTCCTGTATTGTTAATTCTCCTAAAACACAAATAAGCAGTTGTGTTGTGTCAGTGTTTATAAGTAAGAAGTGAATGCTGCTTACCCCATGCTGTTAACTCCTTTTTACATCACATGACTGCTACGCGAGGAACCCTGCGTTGCCTTCATGATATTATACTGTGTATTTTTCCCACTAAAGTACTATTTCACCATTCCTGAGGAAGCAGGTTTGTCATCATAATGCTATGCCTATTCAAATGACAAAATTATGCTGAATAATGAATTAATTTTCTATTAGTATATTATAATCTTAAAATGGTAAGATGACATTCAACTCATATATTACTAGTGTGGACTTTTTTACTTTAGTCACTCACCCCAGGCTAGTGAAAGTGGATAAGGTACACATACTAAACCTAGAGTACTTGATAATAGTTTTCACAATTACTCACAAACACTGGCTAATGTACAATGTATGTACTGTACATGTATGTATGTATTCTACCTATTTTCCAAATTTCAGCTGTATACCACAAATCTATTAATTTCCTTTATTTTTAAATTAATATTTTCTTGTTTGTTCTCTCCACTGTAACAGTTGATGTGCTGCATACCACTGTAAAAACATGTCTATTGTAATATGTGTATACTGATCATGTCTAAATATCTAAATGTATCTGTAATTTTTCTATGTGGAGCTTTTCTCCCCAGGCTTCTGCTGAAAAAGGGCCTTTTCGGCTCAGACACCCCTGGTTAACAAATGTAAAATAAAAAAAAAATAATAATAAAATAGTCCTTATATGTAATTATCTGCTCCATGCTTTTCTTACTTTCTCTTGCTGAGGCTGAAAACAACATACTCAAGTTTAGCAGATGTACATAATTTCTGCAAAAAATTAGGGAAACAGATTTGCCAGAAATCAACAATCTGGTGAGAAGTTATACATGGAATCTCCCTATTATTCATGAATATAGTGTGCTGAACAGTGATACAAAGAATCTCAGTACTGTTCACAAACTCACTGTACTATTCCTGACAGCGGTATGTTGAATAGTGATACTTAGAATCTTACTTCTATTCATGACTTCAGTATGGTGAACAATGATACTTGAAAGTATCAGTGTTCACTGCTACTGCTGACTACAGTGTGGAGAGCGTTATGTGGAATTTCACAACTTTTCACGACTATGTTATGGTGAGCAGTGATTCATGTATTCTCACTAATATTCATCACTACAGTACAGTGTGAAGTGGTACATGGAGTATCTTTACTATTTATGAATACAGTATTGTGAACAATATAGGAAAATCTCATAACTATTAATATTTACATTATGGTGAGCAGCCATACAGAAATCAAACTACAATTTATAACTATGGTATGATAAGCAGCAACACAGAGAATCTCACTATTTATAATAGCAGTACTGCGAGCAGTAACACACACACACACACACACACACACACACACACGTATATATATATATATATATATATATATATATATATATATATATATGGATTTACTTTATAATCTCGAAATACTGAAATATCGAATTTCAGTATTTCGAGACTATAAAGCCGAAACACCAAAAAACAAAAAACAAAACCGTGAAACCCAAAACTGTGACCATTAAAGCACACACACAAACACAACTACACCTACCTCCACACAACAACACACACACACAGACTTACAATAAGCAGGGGTGGCAAGCCCCCCTGCACCCCCCATGTGGAGACTGCAACTGTAACACCCCCCCCCCGTTTATATATACTAACTCCAAGGTCGCACTAAACACCAACACACACAAAATCCACCAACATACATTCCACCCCCCCTCGCACAAACACCCATCTCACAGATACAAACACCACCACTCTCAACACTGACACACTCACACTCTCACCTATGTACCCTAACCCACACCTCACACACCCCGACACACTCACAAGCACACATACCCTCCCCAAAACCCTTAAAAACACCACACTTACCTAACATGATGTCAGTATCACGGGTTCAACATTTCCAGGTTCGATATTCTGCACTTCCGCGCATCTGCAGATTTGACACTTTGGTCTCCAGATACTGAAATTCGACATTTCAGTATTTTGAGATTCCAAAGTGTTTATATATATATATATATATATATATATATATATATATATATATATATATATATATATAAATATATGTGTGTGTGTGCATAAAATCTCATTACTATTCATGATTATGGCATGGAGAGCAATGATATAGGATCATAGGAGGTTACTAGGCTAATGGCCCCAGGGCTCTTTCAAGCCTAGCCAAGTTCAAACTGTGTTCCCAAGGGTGTCTGATTCAAGAAGGCACCAAAATCAGCAACTGTCCAAGAGGGACACAGGTGGAACCCCCTGAGTGAATTCCAGTTACCCATCCAATTGTCCAAATTGCTCTTAAATACAGCCAACAAGGTGCTTTATTTAACATGAATAGGAAGCTTGTTCTAAAGGTGGGGCAACCTCTGTGAGACAAATCTGTCTCTCCAGCAAGTTCTGTTGATGTCACGTACCAGGTTAAGGTCCTCTGAGCGAGTGACCCATGTGCTATTTAACTTGTGATTGTGCAGCATTTCCATTAAACCTGGGTCAGAGATTGCTGTATATGCAAGGCACAAGTCACCTCTAAGCAGTCTGTACAACACAGAGTAAAGTGACAATGACTTCAGTCTGTGTGCTAAGACAGATCTCGAAGACCCTGAATTTTCTTTCTAAGGAACCTTTGTGGTCTATCCAATTGCTGAAGGTGTTTGGAAAGGAACATACCAAAGGGATCTTTGTACTCCATTATTGGCCTGATGAGGGAGGAGTACAGGGGGGTTACAACTTTTATTTTTCTGGAAGCAATGCTCTTACTTATGAGATGAGCAATATAAAATGCCCTTCTTACCACTATGGGGACATGGTGATTGAAGTTAAGGTTGCTGTCAACCTGTGTGCCCAGACCTCTCACCATTGACAGTGTGCTTACACTATTGCTATTGATGTGGTAGTTTGCAGGAACATCACCCTTGCCAAAGGGGATGATAATGCATTGTTTTGCATTATGTTTAAGACCATGGCTTTGGCACCAGTCATTAGTCTGCATAAGACCTTTTTGCAGGATGTTGACATTACTAGGGGTTTCAGTGATCGCTCCCAGTTTGCAGTCATCAGCAAACTGTCAGCCACAGTCCATTAGTTTTAGCCTGTACTTTGGAGACGTAGATTCCAAACAGTAGGGGTGCAAGAACTGATCCCTGTGGAACACCACTGGTTACAGGTCTGCTGGAGGAGGAGGAGTCCCGTATTTTGACCATATGAGTTCCATCAGTAAGCCAGTTTGCAACCCACCTGACAATATATGGGTTGATACCCAGCTGAGTGAATTTATTAATGATGCCTGAGTGGGGCATTATGTCAAATACCTTGGCTAAGTCTAGGTAGGCCGTATGCACAGATTTGCCCTCAACTTGGGCTTTGGTGACTGTCTTGAAGTCCATCAGGTTTAACAGGCATGATCTCCCCTTGACAAAGCCAAACTGGGTGGGGTCAAGCTTTTGGAGATTTCATATATCTTTGTTAATAAGGTCCATGGTGATTTGTTCCACGGCCTTGCAGATAAGGCTGGTCAGACTAATGGGTCTATAGTTCCCAGGGTCCATGGATGGACTCTCTTTGTGCAAAGGGATGACGGTAGCTGTTCTCAATTCTTCTGGGATGAAGCCAGTTCTTTGGCTGTAATTAAAAAGCGTGCTCAGTGATGATGCTAATTCCTGTTTTAACCCATGTAGAATGCAGCCGTGATGTTGCCTGGTCTCATTGAGGCTGTGTTTCTGGCCGTGGAAAGGGCATGTAAGACCTGATCCTCAGAGATACTAGGTGGGGGATAGGTGTTACGGATGCTTTGGGGTATATGTGACAGGGACAGGGGAGTGAAGTTTTCACTGAACCTGTCAATCAGCAGGTTTGCTATATCCACAGATTCTATATATGTAATACCATTAACTATGTGTTCAGCACAAATCTGGGCCTTACCTTTGAGGTTATGGATGTAACTAAAGAACGCAATGTGGTTGTCCTTAGTTAGGGAAGCTAATCTGGATTCATAGTTAGCTTTGGAGGACTTCACTGGCAGTCTTATTTGCTTGTTTAAGTTAAGGAGGGAGTGTTTCAAGTTTTGAGACTGTTCCTTCCTACTCTTAGACAGACATTTATTTTTGCTATTGTATAGCCTATTAATGGCAGCTGTCCACCAGGCAGGTTTGTTTTTCCTTTAAGATCTTGCTTTGGTTCTGTCAGGTACAACAAAGTCAATACAATTTTACAGGTGCTTGTATAAAACATTGGTGTATAAATCAGCAGTGTTGTCTGTTCCATCAGTGAGGGGGCTATGAAGCTATTTATGCCATCATGTAAGAGATTGTTATTAGCCTTGGAGAAGTTTTTTAGTTTAGTTGTTGCTAATGGGGTTCTTGTGTTATAGCTTCTTCTAGCAAAACTAATTAGTGTTCTGATCTCACCAGGGATGGCCACACACTGGGGATGGTGCAGCAGTCCCCCATGTTGGTGAGCACCAGGTACAGGATGTTTGAACCCCTTGTGAGTGTATCAACCAGCTGGTCCAGTGCAGTGGAGTTAACAAAGTCTAGGAACCTTTGGGCAAGTTTGTTAGAACACGTATAATTTACCCAATCTATGGACAGGTAATTAAGGTCACCCAAAACCAGGGTGTTTGGTTGTATCTTGATTGACTCAAGTAAATCCAAGTAGGCTGAGTGGATGTCCTGGTTTATGGTGGGGCCCTATAGCTGGGAATGATCTCAAGATGGTTCGTACCTACAATCAGTTGCACCTGAAGTAATTCAAAGGAATTATGCTGTTTAACTACTCTAGAAGTGTATTTATCTTTAATGAATATTGATACACCACATTCTTTAGTTCTCATGCCTTCAGTTTGTGGTCTGAATGTGTAGAAGGAAATGTAACCTGGTATAGCTGGGGTACTCTTAGCAGCCTTAAACCAGGTCTTAGTTACTGCACAAATGTCAGCATCCTCCAGGGTGAGGACTGCTTCTGTGAGTACAGTTTCTCGTTTAGAATCCTAGCATTTAGCAGCATAACCTTGAAGTTGTTTTTAGATGATATTTTTTCATCAGGAATTTTGTTCTTGTGACATTACCTAAAAAAGGCACTATGGAGATGGCAAGAGCCTTAGCCAGTAACCGAAATCCCATGGGTGACAGATGAAGACCATCTCTGGCAAAGCCTCGAGATCTGTCAACCAAGTCATTCCAGGCTGACAGACACTGAATCCCCCTTTTAACGACACCAGAAACTAAGACAATTGTTGAAGTCAATTATTTTTTGTTTGTAAGGGGGTATCATCCTAGGTGAAGGTAAAATGCTGCTTAAGGCTAGGAGGCTGGCATAATGGTTAAGGTGTTTACCTTATAAATGGAAGGTGCAGGGTTTGAGTCTCACATGGGGTAATTAGCTAGGTTTACAATGACTCACAAAAACAATTAGCCACATAGACACATATTCTGAGAGCTCAGTCATGTCTCTCTTCATTTAGTCCAGGGAGGTATGTCTCAAGTTGTTCACACCAACATGGACTATTACGGCATCATAACAGTGCTTGTTGTTGAGATATTTGAGTGCGTGTGTGATGTGGGAGATTCTGGTTCCTGACAGATGGCTGACTGTGACCTTTTCCTTATCCAACCTGGAGAGAAGGACATCTGTGTGTCCCACAATTGAGTCACCAATGACTAAGATGTTTGTTTTTGTGTTATGCTTAAAGGCTTGACTGGTGAGACACTGGTGTATGATATATTATGTCTACTATGTTCTGCAGAGGATGTATTATGCAAAGCAACCTTGTGTTTGTGTTTGGGAGGTCTCTGATGTTTAGGTAAGCTTCTGGTAAGGACCTCTGCATATGTACTTTTATTTGTTGTTAGTTTGGTAGGTGCAGGAGGTGAGGTGTGCATGCTGACAACCTGCTTAGTATCAGATGGAATCGATATAGTTGCATCTCTCACATAATGAGTTTGTGTAGATTAGAAGAAGTTGGTTGTCAGTGTACATGGGGCAATTGCTACATTGCCTCTGGATGCCTATTTCAACCAGGCTGGCTGGAGAAACTGTGAGAGATTGTTCATCTATAAAGCTAGGTAAGTTGATGCGGTCAGAAAACAGGGAGAGGACAGGAAGGAACTGGTAAAGTAGAGGACAGGAGAAGGCAACATAAAATCTGAAGGGCTAGTGGGAAGGATCATTGTTGGTACCTCAGGAGCTTCACTGAATGTATCACCTGTCAGTGAGGGGCAATCACAAGAACTCACTGATAGAGAAACAGCAGAGTACTGAGCAAAAATTTGCATGCAGAAGTGTTTGCATCTATAACCACCAATGGTGCCCACCTCTGCCTGGCAGTGTGGGATGCACAAACATGGTGGTATGTAGCAAACAAGCACAAACTGATCTATACAAATTAACCAAAAAAAAAAAAGCTCAAAACTGAGCCCTGTTTCAGCAACCTTCAATTAGATGAGTTGTAACTGCACACTCCTACCACTACGGTATAGGGGAACCCTCTCCAACAAAGGTAGCCTGGTTTATTGCTCAAGTTATACAAACAGAACTAGATTTAGCAGGTCTGAAACTAGTCTATGCTACAGCAAAGTGCAACAATTTCAGAACAACAAAAAGCAGTTCAAACAAGCAGTGATATGGTAAAAATGCAGTTCAAAGGTGCAATATACAGTGAACAATTCTACTTAGGTTTTGCAGAGATTGGCAGATGGCTTTGATTTGCTTATGTAGCAAATGAGAGCAAACTAATTTAAACTAATTAAACAATTAACCAGTAAAAAAGCTCAAAACTGAGCCCTGTTCCAGCAACCTTCAATCAGATGAGTTCTTACTGCACACTCCTTCCACGAGGGTGAAGGGGAACCCTCTCCAACAAAAGATGGCCTGGTTTAGTGCTATGGAAAATCACTAAAATTCATGGCTACAGTATAATGTGCAATGATACAGGGAATTTCATTTACATTTATGACTATCTCTGTGTCATCAAAATTTCATAAATCTTCTTGGTTTGTAAAATGGGAGATGAAGACCTTTACCAGCACATAGAAATTAGGCAGAACTATAGGACATTTTGAATACAGGGCTGTAGACAGTTACTTGATCCTGACAGAGAGGATTATGAGCAGGTCGCCAATCTTAACTAGCTTATTATGAAATTTTGATGACACAGAGATAGTCATATTCCCAGTGGCTCTGCCCTTGTTCTAACCCTGACTAATCCTTTTTTGTCCCAAGCCTTTTTCTTTCTCCTGCTATCTGTAACAAGATATTCTCTTACTGTTTCTTTACTTCTCTTTTAATCCTGGATTCTCAGTCCCACTATGATGGATGGATGTTTAAAAGAAGAATCTAATGTACTTTTTTCTGTTGATGCTACTAGTAGTTTTAGACTTTTATGAAAATGTTATGTACTACAGTCTGTCTTTAAATACACCCTCTGTACAACTATGTTTGTAAAATTATGTCTTACTGTGGAGCTTTTCTCCCCGGGCCTCTACTGAAAATGGACATTAATCCAGCTAGACTAGCCCGGTCAACAAATGTAAAATAAAAATAAAATAAATAAATAAATAAATAAATGTGTTCAAGACATGGATGCCTCCTCTGAAAATAGGCTCTATCCTAGTCAGAATTTCCTGGTCGACAAATCTTAAATAAATAAATCAATAAACAGAAATGCCATCATGCGATTCTTAGTATATGTCATTAATGGGACAATACTCATAGCTTTCCAAGCTACATTTTATATTAGTTGAACCCTTAGCTTAGCTTAATGTGCCTTACAGCAAACATGCTGCTATATTCATTTCACTGCTATGCCATTTTTAAATATGTTTATTAGTGTTTTGTTTTGTTTGTTTAGTTGTGTGTCACCTAAAACCATCTCCAAAATTGTGACTGCATGTTTAGAAACAAGATAAGCTACTATCTTCATGCACTTCTGGAAATCTATTTTTCCTAAATTGCTTTTCAGAGTTAGAAAATTTGGAGTTAATGATCCGATTTCGGACCCTATTATGCTGTCTGACTGTAAATAAATAAATGCATACTACATCAGGTCAATTACTGGCAATAGATAGGCTTTGACAGTATTTAACAAAGTCTAGACAAATATAAGGGGGTACAAACACCCACTGCAAAAGGGATAAATTTACAAAGAAAGTGAAAGTTAACAATCTGGCACAATGTTAAATGCAGCATGAAGCTATACTGGACAATGAGGCTTTTCTTCTTGATGACTTCTATTATTTTTGTTCAAACAGGTGCAATAAAAATAAAGTTAAGATTCATTAAGCCGCAGAAAGTGGATGAACCAAGCATCTGTACTTTAGTTACCTGGTATTTATTTATTTATTTGCATTTGTTGACCGGGAGTGTCCGACTGGACATATGTCCATTTTCAGCAGAGGCCCGGGGAGAAAAGCTCCACAGTTAAAATAAACAGACAGTAGTTGCATTGGATTACATAGCGATTAACAATTTAACATAGCAATTACTTACAACATATTTACAGATGAAGAACATAGTACATCAGTAGACAACTAGAATCTTTATCTGTGAAGTACATAACAGACATTAACAAATGTTACAATGAGAAGTTCCTGCTGTATAATAAGTACTAGGCTTATGAGCATCTGAGCTTGCTATAATCAAGGTAGTTAGTGGAGTGGAAAGAAAGGTAGTGGTTGGATGGGGTGGATGATATTAGAGTGGGAGTTGCAAGGGCATAGCCAGCATGTTTTTAGGTGCGCTTTTAGTAAAGTTTTGAAGTGGCTGCATGATGGTACGGAGGTAATTGTGGGTGGGAGTGAGTTCCATGATTTGGCTATGGCGCAAGAGAATAGTGCTTCACCAGCAGAGTTATTGGCTTTAGTGATCTGCAAGTGATTTTTGTTGCTGGATCTTAGTGGTCTGGTGGTGCGATAGGGTTGGAGTAGATTCTGGAGGGATGGGACATTTAGTGGATGGTTTACTAGTTTGTGGGTGAGTGAGGGTTGATACCACTGAAGGAGGTGAGGGAGTTCAAGCCAGCCCAGTTCAGCAAGTGAGAGACAGTGGTGACTACGGTAGGATGCCCCTGTGGCGAATTTGGTGATTTTATTGTAGCAGGTCTCTAGCTTGTTTAGATCACATTGCCTTAGGTTGGTATATATTGGAGATGCATAAAGTAGGGTGGAGATAAGGTAGGAATTTGCTATTGAAATCTTTGCTGCTTTGGTGAGAAATTGCTTATTTCTGTATAACGCTCCTAGTTTTTTGTGGACTTTTTTTATGGTCATGGATATGTGAATGTCAAATTTTAGTTTATTGTCTATTTCCACTCCTAGCAATTTGGTGTGTTCAGTTGGGTATATAGTGGTGTTGTCTTTTGCTGTGATGTTAAAGTGAGAGTTGTTTTGAGTATGTTTGGTGAGTTGGAAGATGAGTAGTTTAGTTTTGTTTGGGTTGAGTATTAATTGGGCATCAGATAACAATGTTTCAACAGAGGAAAAGGCTTCTTGTGTGACTTTTTTGCAGTTTGGGTAGGGACTGGGCTGAGCAAATGATGGTCGAGTCATCTGCGTATTGTATGAGTGTGCCATGTTTGGTGGCAGAGGCTAGATTATTGGTGTAAACAGATAAGAGTAGGGATCCAAGGATGGATCCTTGGGGAACCCCTATGGAGACAGGTAGTTGGGGAGATATGTCATTCTGCCATACAACGGATTGTTGGCAGTCAGACAGGTAACTCTGAAATCAGTTGGTGACTGATTGTGAAAAGGATAGGTTATTGAGGACAGAGATAAGTTGTTTGTGTGGGACCATGTCAAATGCTTTAGATAGGTCTAGGAAAGTAGCAGAGGAGAGATAGCCATTGTTTTTATGCTGAAGGATAGTGTTAGTAAAGGAGAGTAAGGCAGTGGTGGTGCTATGGTTTGGTCGGAAACCATGCTGAGTACTGGAAAGGAGGTTGTTAGTAAGTATGGTAGTAAGTAAGTTTGGTATGGTTACAACTCTGGTATCTTCCTATATGAGTAAAATCTGTTGTGTATATCAGCACACTGTGACTCCAGGGTGGAGAGTACTAATGCATTATACATTGTGAATAATGGCATGAATAATCACACTCTATTACTTTCTGTGATGTTACTATCCACAATACAGCAGCAGCAACACCTCAGGCAGTGAAAAGAACATTGTAACATCTTCTTCTCACATGAAGGCTACTTACAATTTTTAGCAAATACAGGACAGTAGCTGAATGGTTCAGCATTGTTTTGGAACTTCCAGGAGCTCTTTGCTTGCTGACTAAAGTTTGCCAAGATCAGAATTCAAAATACAGGCCTACCTAATTAACTTAAACCCTCCTCTCTAAGTTTGTCAACAGTGTTTATGACTGATTCTTTGCTATAATCTGTCCCGTCATATCACCAGATGTGCAAATGTAAATCACATGTCATGTATTACCGGCACACTGGGTGGGTTAACTTCTGATTGTATGAGATCATGTCCTGAGTGGGTGGGTTAACTTCTGATTGTATGAGATCATGTCCTGAAAAATGACTTCATGATTATATAACGCTATTTGTTACACAGCTATGATGCCTCCTTTTATGTTACTAGACCATCTGCATTTGAATGCCCTAAAGAAGTTATTCTCAGAACTTTTATTTTATTTATTTTATTTTATATTTGTTTACCGGGAGAGTCCGACTGGCCATAAAATCCTTTTTCAGTGGATGCCCAGGGAGAAAAGCTTCATTGTTAGTAACTATTTTGTTAGTAGAAAGAAAATTGTATAAACAATAAAGAAAAAAATAGTAACAGACATTCATAACGGTAAAAAGACTAGAACAGAATAAACTGGCCAAGTGGGAGGCAAGACCAATAATCTTGTATAACAATGCTTCTAGAAGACAGTTCTTACAGTAATAGCAGGTAGTGTCATTGTATGCAATGAGTGCAATTATGATACTTAATCTTATATACAGGTAGCATAGCAAACTGAAGACTTAAAATCTGATAGATATTAACAGTGAGAAAAAAAACAACATAAGGCAGTCATGACTTAAATTCAATGCTCATTACATATGCAATTAAAATGAAAATCCATACAACTCATCAGTGTGTGTGGGTGTATGCACCTCCATCTCTTCTTCTCTCTCTCTCACTCTGCATACATGCACGCACACATACACACACACACACACACACACACACACACATATATATATATACAGTTGGGAGGGTGGCCTAATGGTTAAGGTGTTTGCCTTACAAACACAAGGAGCAGGGTTTGAGTCTCACAAGGGATAATTGGCTAGGCTTGAAAGGGCAGTTAACTTAATACTAATCTATGAACCTATAAAAAAAGTCCTTGTTTATTAACAGCTGTTATGGCTTAGTGGTTAAATGTTGTGACTGTAGTGGACAGGGTCCTGGGTTCAAAGCCTGCAAGGGCTGTTTATTTGGGTTGGGAGGGTGACCTAATGGTTAAGGTGTTTGCCTTACAAACACAAGTTGCAGGGTTTGAGTCTCACAAGGGATAATTGGCTAAGCTTAAAATGGCTCACAAGGGCAGTTAGCTTAGTACTAATCTATCAAACTATCTATGAAACTATATATATATATATATATATATATATATATATATATAATATATATATATATATATATAAACATATCATTTGTAAGTTATGTACAACAATAACAGATTAAACTAAAATATATTTTATATATATATATATATATATATATATATATATATATATATATATATATATATATATATGTACACACACACACACATGCATTAAGGTGAAACAATAAAAATTACTTGCAAGCCAAACACTCTGAACACTTTCATCCTGACTTGTTTATTTGCCAGTTGTTAAGCACGTTAACATTATAGGGTACTTGCCTGTTTTCAGAGGGGACCCACAGAAGAACCAAAGTTACAATCTTCAAATAGTGCCTAGGATTCAGAAAGATTATCTCTGCTACTTCTAATTTGGTCTGTACATGTCTGCCAATTAGCAAGAAGGTGATAATCTCATTATTATCAAATTAGCATATCACTGAATCAAACACTGTGCTGTCAAACCTGAACACACAGTTCAGTGCACCCTCTACCTGCCCATGCATTGTGGAATCATAGGTGCCTTTGTATACACACACACACACACACACACACACACACACACACACACACACACACACACACACACACACACTCACTTACAGACATCGGTGCACGCACACACAGAAACACATGTACACAAACATCTAGGCAGCTGCAGATAAGCTCTGACAGACATGCTTGTACTTGCAGAACCACACAATCACACACCCACATGTTCACTCACACACACACACACACACACACACACACACACACACACACACACACACACACACACACACACACACACACTCACACACACACATAGGACTTTGGAATGCTTATTTCCCACAGGGTGATCACGCACACACTATGTAAGTGTATACACTCACACACATATCCATGAAGCTACATTCATGCCTCTAAACACATATTCAGACACATGCACACACCCACACACTCACATACACAGAAGTGTTGTTCTGTTGGACCTACCTGTACTAGCGCTGTAGCCCACAATCCCTTTCATAGTGAATGGGTGTAGACAGCATGCACATTTTCCTCCATGCATCCAAAATAACTCACTAGAGTGGATCTCAGAATTAGTCTACCTTGTTCTTCCAGTGCTACTGCCATTTCTGGGAGAGAGCATATGACATCAGCCACTTCTGTAGACTGCCCAGTTGAATCGCTTTCTATGTCATAGCTGGTGCCTGCAGGTGACTGGTGTATGAATTGTTCTGGCTTACTGCTCTTCAGAGCAAAGGTATCTACACTACATTATGCCTTTCTGAACTATGAGAAAATATATAATACCTAAGAAAAACTGATGTGAATAAAATATTACATGTTAATAGCTCAGAAGTAACATCAGTTTTTTCTTTAATACATACATACATAATTTACAAGAATTACAATTTAGATAATTCTAGTTTCAAATGACAGTGAAGATTAATGATGTACTATGACTAATAAATCAGGACAGGCACATAAAAATAGTATAAAACTGAGAGATACAGAAGCAAACCAAGAGTTAAGGAATTATCAAAAGTTAATTATGCGACAGGTATTTGTTAGATATGACTGTTGGAAGTGAAAAGTAATATTCAAATCTAACAGTTTAAGTAGTTTGGATGATATTACAGTTAATGCAGACCAGGGTAACAATGAAATCAATTAAATGAGTTAAGCTTAGTTTTTTTTTTTAAAGTGGATGGAATATTGATTTCTTTTGAATCAGAGAGTGTGGAGTTCATTTGTTTGCTTGGAAGCCAGTGGGTGCCCCATCACCTAGTTTTATGCAGGTTAGCTTTAAATGATGGGTGTTTCCTTACATAGCTTTAAACAGCTTTCATTTAAATAAGTGGTGCTGCCCATCACCTAGCGTTATACAGGTTTTGTTTAAATGAGGTGTGTTTCCCATAACTTAGCTTTATACAAGTTTTGTTTCAAAGATGGGTACTTCATCCTATACCATTAAACAGCTTTTGTTTTAATGAGGGGTGCTCCCCGTAACTTAGCTTTATACAGCTTTGGTTTAAATGAGGGGTGCTTCATCACACACCTCAAAAACCTTTTCTTTAAGTCAGGAGGCGCTCCCCATCACCTAGCTTTATACATGTTTTGTTTCAATGAGGTGTTCTCCCCATCACTTAGCTTTATACAGGTTTTGTTTAAATGAGGGATGTTCCCCCTCACCTAGATTTATAAAGGTTTTGTTTGAATGAGGGGTGCTTCATCAAATTGCTCTAAACAGCTTTTGTTTAATTGAGGGATTCTCCCTGTCACCTAGAACTATACAGGTTTTATTAAAATAAAGGAGTCCCACATCTAGTTTTATGCACATTTTCTTTAATTGAGGAATATTCTCCATCACCTTGCTTTACACTCGTTTTTGTTTAAGTGAGGGGTGCTCCCTATCACCTAGTTTTATACATGCTTTGTTTAAATGAAGTGTGCTCCTGTAACCTAGCCTAATGCAGGTTTGGTTTAGCCAAGGAGTATTACATTTCACCTAGCTTTATACAGGCTTGTTAAATGAGGGGTACTCCCCATCACCTAGCTTTATACAGATTTTGCTTAAATGATGTGTGTTCACCATCACTTAGCTTTGTACAGGTTTTGTTTTAATGTGGGATGATCTCCATCACCTACCAATATGGAGGTTTTGTTCAAATGATGGGTGTTTAATTATGTAGCTCTAAAGAGCTTTTTTAAAATGAGGTGTGCTTCCTATCAATTAGTTCTATGCAGGTTTTTGCTTAAATGAGGGGTGCTTCATCACATAGCTCTAAATAGCTTTTGTTTAAATGAGGGGAGCTTCATCACATAGCTCTAAATAGCTTTTGTTTAAATGAGGGGTGCTTCATCACATAGCTCTAAATAGCTTTTGTTTAAATGAGGGGTGTTTCATCACATAGCTCTAAATAGCTTTTGTTTAAATGAGGTGTGCTTCCTATCACTTAGCTCTATGCAGGTTTTTGCTTAAATGAGGGGTGCTTCATCACATAGCTCTAAATAGCTTTTGTTTAAATGAGGTGTGCTTCCTATCACTTAGCTCTATGCAGGTTTTTGCTTAAATGAGGGGTGCTTCATCACATAGCTCTAAATAGCTTTTGTTTAAATGAGGGGAGCTTCATCACATAGCTCTAAATAGCTTTTGTTTAAATGAGGGGTGCTTCATCACATAGCTCTAAATAGCTTTTGTTTAAATGAGGGGTGCTTCATCACATAGCTCTAAATAGCTTTTGTTTAAATGAGGGGTGCTTAATCACATAGCTCTAAATAGCTTTTGTTTAAATGAGGGGTGCTCACCAGATGAAGTGATGGAATATTCATTTGGTTGTGCTAATTAGAAGTAGGTATACTAGTTTAAGAAGTACAATACAGTGAGGTATTAGAAGGGGATAAGCAAGTTAAATGATTTAATTTTTTAAAGGGAAGTATAAGAAAGGTGATGAAAGGTGCTAGAGAGCTATATCCTGGGTGACAAGCAGTGACAAAGCCAGGAGGCAGAAATGAAGACTTTTAGTAATAGTTTGAAAAAATGGAGGTGTGTAATAGGCCTGATTGATATAGGAATTTTATTCCAGGTTCTAGACGCATTATTGGAATATAGACTGAGCCAGTAAATGTTTTTAGTGCTAAACAGTAGTGGGTCCAGTAAGGTTTGTTACAAGCAAATCTGCCGACTTTGCTATACCATTGTTCAAGTTCAGAACTATGTGAGGCTTGCAGGTTGTTCATAATATGGGCTCCATATAGCACAGAGAGTAAGAGGCAAGTGGTAAGTGGACTTACCTTGGCTGAGTCTGTTAGGAGTTTCTTTACTTAATGTAGGTTGCCTAGCTTTTGATGAGTTTGATGCAGTTGTGGATATGTAAACTAAATTTAAGATTGACATCAATTGTCATGCTAAGTAGTTTTGTATGGTGGTAACTTCAATCATTGTATTATTTAAGGAAGCAATTGTAATTTTTTATTTTTTGGAAATGAGATTTTGGAAAACAGAGAAGTAGTTTAGTAGTGCTAGCAGTGGTCTTTCCAGTCTCCACAATGGAGATCACATAGCTTAGTGTACCCTGAGTGCATACAGAAAGCTTCCACCCCCTTGAGGATGCAAACAGGGCACACTCCTTCATTCTTACCATATCTTGCCTGACTCTTCAAGTGCAGGAGGTAATACTCAATCTCCAGTCACCTGAGTTGTGGTCATGACAAGAATAATGTATTACAGGAATAATGTCAGAATATGGTATGGTATAGTCACCTTTGTGAGTAAAGTCTGATGTAAGAATTACTCACCATAGTGAGTCATGTCTGATGTAAGAATTACTCACCATACTAGAGCATCTTCTGTGTGGAGACATGCGTGAATGGGCGTACCTTCGTTGAAGGTTGTGCATCAGGGCTGGTAACTCGGCATGTAAAAATCAACTACCAATCATTAGTGGACTGGAGTTCCGCTGTGGCGGCCCCTAACCAGGAAAAGCTGAAAGACACAACAACAACTGAGTCATGTCTGATGTAAGATTTACTTACCATAGTGAGTCATATGTGATGTAAGGTTTGCTCACCATAATGAGTCATGTCTGATGTAAGGTTTACTTACCATAGTGAGTCATGTCTGATGTAAGAATTACCATAATGAGTCATGCCTGGTGTAAGAATTACTCACCATAATGAGTCATGTCTGATGTAAGATTTACTCACCATAGTGAGTCATGTCTGATGTAAGATTTACTCACCATAGTGAGTCATGTCTGATGTAAGGTTTACTCACCATAATGAGTCATGTCTGATATAAGGTTTACTTACCATAGTGAGTCATGTCTGATGTAAGAATTACTCACCATAATGAGTCATGTCTGGTGTAAGGTTTACTTACCATAGTGAGTCATGTCTGATGTAAGAATTACTCACCATAATGAGTCATGTCTGGTATAAGAATTACTCACCATAATGAGTCATGTCTGATGTAAGAATTACTCACCATAATGCGTCATGTCTGATGTAAGGTTTACTCACCATAGTGAGTCAAGTCTGATGTAAGGTTTACTCACCATAGTGAGTCATGTCTGATGTAAGGTTTACTCACCATAGTGAGTCATGTCTGATGTAAGGTTTACTCACCATAATGAGTCATGTCTGATGTAAGGTTTATTCACCATAGTGGGTCATGTTTGATGTAAGCTTTACTTACCATAGTGAGTCATGTCTGATGCAAGAATTACTCACCATAGTGAGTCATCTATGTTGTAACATTTACTTATCATAGTGAGTCATATCTGATGTAAGGTTTGCTCACCATAATCATAGCTGGCTTTAGGCACCAGTGAACCCTGCGGTCGCTGGAGGCCCCCTGTTCGTGGGGGGCCCCCGGCCACTGCAAGTTATCGTATCTTGATATTTTGCAACATGTCTGTCAAAGCAACAAAAGCTAGTACATGAATCTTGCATATTTAATAAACCAGGTAGGTAATAACTCTTATTATAAAGGAGATCCTTTAAAATTAAAAGATATCGCTGTGTATAGTAACAGTGTTTTATCAAGCAACAGCTTTCGCAATTCCATCAGATATTTTACCACTGACATAGTGCCCTTGGCTTAGTTAAACCCTGCTGGTGGATGTTCTTTCCACTAAAACTAACAACATATCCAGCTTTAGGTACCCACAATACCAACGGCTGCAAGGGCCCCCCCCAATCATCCTTGACTGAACGGGGGCCCCACAAAAGATGGAGCTGACTGGGAAAAATGACGAGGAAAAAATGTATTAATTTCCTGATTAGGTTGTTTACCCTGAACAGGGTTGTAATATGACTGTTATACTAAAGCTGGTAATGAGCATAGGCAAGTTAAGCACTAGAGAGATCATCAGCCTAGCCTGACTGATCTCAATGTATACCTTGGAGTTTAAGAACAGCTGATGCTTCTGATCTTCAGGGATGGTTTTCCTGTACAGGGAGTTTTATAAAGACTAGCAGAAGAGCAGATACTATAACTCCCAACTTCTTTGCTGAAGAGTTCAGTGCAATACCAATAATACCAGAATAAAGGCTCAAACTCAGGAACAAGTTTTAAATATTACTCTAATTCAATTAAAAAGTTAATAGAATAACACATTTTGCATGAAAATACATTTTTATGCTCAATAAGTATAAAACTCCGATGCCTGGATTTATTGACTGTCTGTAGTCCTGAACGATTCACAAGCAAATCAAATTTTTATGAAGGACAGAACAAAATTATGAACAAAATCAGGGAAGGTGTGTGAAATCAGGGACAATGACAGATTTGCATTACTCCTGACTGAGGTAAATAAAAGTGACTTACACCTACCACTGTTTGTTAACTGGTAAATAGCAGTCACTGATCTGGTGTGCCAGTACCAATGGCACAAAAGTAGTATTGCTACCTTGTGTATGTGTGTGTGTGTGTGTGTGTGTGTGTGTGTGTGTGTGTGTGTGTGTGTGTGTGTGTGTGTGTCTGTGTGTGTAAAAAGTATCAGTGATTTTTATCTGTGTGCATGCACCCAGTAATGCCAGGACACATACATTATTCTTATGGGTATCAGTAAAAAATCTAGCTAACAAGTATTTATATTTCAAAGATGAGGCATAAAATATGTCACAGAACATTTAGACTCTTAGATCCTCTAAGAATCTGGGGGCCCTTACTCCCCAGATTATATAAATGGATACAGGAGCCTCACTTAATCATCCTTGACTTTGTAGGTGCCCCACAAATGCTGTTGCTGGTTGGGGAAAGTGAGGAGAAAAAATGTATTAATTTTCTGATTATGCTCATTAACCTGAACAGGCTGTGATATGACCCTGTTAGGATAAAGCTGATAATGGCCTCTGCCTTCAACTGCAACCATGCCAATACAGCCCTGCTTGGATATGTTTGTACAGGAAGCTGTTGTAGGTTATATGTGTGTGTGTGTGTGTGTGTGTGTGTGTGTGTGTGTGTGTGTGTGTGTGTGTGTGTGTGTGTGTGTGTGTGTGTGTGTGTGTGTGTGTGTGTGCGTGTGGGGGGGGGTTGTGTGGTTATTACATCTCCTCAATCCGATCTGTCAAAGGCAGCTACTTGTATGCATTCCTGAAGTACAGTCATTATTCCTGAAGTACGGTCATTATTCCTGAAGTACGGTCATTATTTTCTTTTACTTTTCTCACAGACCTCAACCTCAGAGGTGTACAAAGAAAGTTACTATGGCTTGTGTTGGGGCAGGGTACTCTCTAGGAACAACAAAGCAGAATACATTACTGCAGTCATTATTTGTTTCACTTTCCTCACAATCACACTTCAGGAATGCATACAAGTAGCTGCCTTTGATAGTGTGGGTTGAGGATTGAGGAGACATGCTAAGTATATGTATGTCTGCAGTGACTTGAAATACATGACTGTGGCAGTTTGAACCTCTGCTTTCGCCTAACACCAGATCAATGCTTATGTAGTCTTTTTTTGTGGGGGATTAGGGAGGCAGGCATTTCCCAGATAGGACTTGTGTATCCAGACAACTAGTTTGTTAGTTTATTGTTGGTATAATTTTGTCATCTTTGAACATTAAGTCTTGGGTACAACTTATAACAACACCAGAAATCCACGAAACAAATGGAAACTCTCCGTCACTGCTATAACGAATATGCTTGCTGGCACTTACTCGAATAAGGAACAAGAGTTATATTGTCCACAACGATGTTTTTTCACCAATGAAGAAGCACAACAGCATTCACTAAACACACTATAGTAACAGTTACAGCATTCACTAAACACACTATAGTAACAGTTAAGCACTTTCATCCGCTAAATGCAGACTTCATCAGAACTACTGATAACACACAAAACAGTCCTTTTAAAATATTTTTGGCACCAATGAAATTACAAATTTTAAAGTGGCAGTGCTCACATTTACTAAAATGTATGAAACCATATTAGATACATCAGCATGTTCGTACTTTCAACCTTTTATGTACATTAAACTTTAATAAATTACTGAATTATCAATATTAAAATAATGTTATTAAAAATATGTCTGTTTAAAAATAAATAATGTAAATGAATGAATAAATAAATAAATAGCTGAATGTTCCATAAATAAGCCTTACAATTTTGTCAAATAAAAATAATATATATAAAACTGTTATAAAACTAATTCAATACTTATAAATATTAGAGCATCATAAGGAAGGGCTTTATAGAAATAAATTCATTAATAACTGGTTCATTAGTTGCATCTGTCAACACTTGCCAGATACTTTCTTTTTTACTTAAAATTGCCTTGAAATTACCTCCCCATTTGGAGGAAGTAAACTGGTCTATAATGGCAAAACTGAAACTGTGATTACTGCCTTTTTTCTCAATATGTTTATATAAGGCATTCTTTATATCATGTGTCCTTATTCTATACAAATGATCATATATTCTTTTTCTAGATCATATATTCTTTTTCTAAACTGTCTTTCAGTTTTGCCAATATAGAACGCAGGACACATGGAACAAACTGCTAAATAAATTATATTCTTTGTATTGCAATTTCCTCTTTTAAATTTTATATAAGTCCTATTTACATTTTCTAATCTAATTCCTTCACTCTCATTTATACAAAAACATTGTTTACATGAACCACATTTTTTAGTGGCCTTCCTACAATTGTTTTTAAAGCTATCCTTTCATCCTTTTTGTAATAAGTTCTTAATATTCATACCCATCTTGAAAACAAACCTGGGTATCTCACCCAGAATTTGTTTAATTTCATCTTCTAAAACTAAATTCTTCCAATATTTGCATATCATTTCCTTAATTTCATTTACATACGGGGAGTATTGTATGTATGTCAATGTACAAATCCTACTACATGGGACATTTTCATTGTTTTATTGATATTATTTATATCTTGTCCTATTCCCAGTATAGGAACATATTTATTGCCCCATTCCCTAATAACATATGTAGATACATCTTCCAACAAGCCTTTAGGATAGCCTCTATTTAAAATCATAGATGTAATAAAATCAATTTCATTTTTCATAATTTCAAAACTTGAAGACATCCTAGCAGCTCTTATGCATTGACCTTTAAAAATATTTTTCAACATATATTTTGGATGTTGACTACTATATTCCATGTACCCATTTGAAAATGTTTTTTTCCTATATATTTCTGATTGAAAACCATGGTCTGTATGCTTGATATAGCTATCTAAGTATGAAATTCCTTCCTGACTCACATACATATAATCTAGGAACCTCGTGTAATAAGAAATGAATTTGTAATATTTACTTTTAAATAAATAATTATTTTTCCACTCTAACATCACCATATTAGCAAAAATGGGGGCACAGGAGGCCCCCATTGCTACACCCTTAGTTTGTTTGAAGAATTCCTCCTCATAATATATGAAATTATTATTTAAAACAATTTCAATCATATCCATAATTAAGTTAATTCTATCCCAACTCAAATTTGAAAAATGTCTGAGACTATTACAAAAGTCTTCTAGTCCCTGGTCCTTTGGAATGCATGAGAATAGATCCACAACATCAATAGTGATGTATGTTAATTTTTCATTCCATTTATCTGATGTAAGTTGGGAAAGAAATACCCATGAATCTTTTATAAGATGGGGAATATTCCTGTATATTGGTTTTACCCATCTATCTATCAAAACACCAATATTAAAAGTTTTAGATTTACTCCCTGAAATAATTGGATGAAATGGGGGTTTTAATATATCTTTATGGACCTTTGGGATGCCTATAATGGTTGCTAGTGTTGGAAATTCAACATAAATAAATTCATATATTTCTTTTGTAATCCTATGATCGATTAAATATTCATCCAAAGCCAAGTAAATTTTCCTATAATTGACATTTATCCCATTATTTGAAATAATTTCATAAATATTGGGTACAACTTATGTCTTTCTTGAAAGAAAAAAAAAGACTGAAATACTTTTCTTACTCATGTTTTTTTTATTTAGGTCACCACTGGATTAAACAGCTAGGAAAATGCTCTAAAATACATCCCAGAAAATCTATAACCCTATGGCTTCTTTGCCCTGGCTTATTTGAGTTATTTCCTAAGTGGTTATTACTGTGCTGACTTTGTCACCATAATGAGTCATGCCTGATGTAAGGTTTAAGGTTTATTCACCATAGTGAGTCATGTCTGATATAAGATGTACTCACCATAGTGAGTCATGTCTGATGTAAGAATTACTCACCATAGTGAGTCATCTATGTTGTAAGATTTACTCACTGTACTGAGTCATGTCTGATGTAAGATTTTATATCTTATGGGATTAATTCTGACGTGGTAGATGCACATATTTGAGAGCTCTGTAGAATGTTTTAACTAGTGAAATAATTTTAGAATGTGATATATGCACTTTTATGAGTCAAATCTGATGTACCATGTTATAAGCCATGGCAGAAATGTAGGTGTGTGGTATGCATGCCTTTGTGAGCTGCATCTGATCTAATGTGCTAATTATTTATTTTTGTTGCCAAGGCAGTACGATTGAGCAATAAAAGGCCCTTTTAAATGGAGTTATGGGGAGAAAATCTCCACACAAAATAAAAATACATAAAGCAATGACCTAATATAGAGTTTTTAAAGTAAATGCTACCATAAAAATAAAGATAGCACACAATAATGTTGGATTGTGCAGATTTCTAAGGAAACGTTACACTAAGAAAACAGACAATAAAGGTAATGGTGTAATATACATATAAGGAAAAGTACTATTAATATATGTTATACCATTGATAGTGGTATTCAATTTATCCAACATTAAAGCACCCTACAGTTTGAAAAAAATTAGGTAGAGTAAGGGAGATTAGGAGGAAACAGTGGCGCTGTGGGAAGAGGTAGTGGGCAAAGATGTGAAGGAAAATTGGGAATTTTGGGAAACTGGAGTTAAAAGGAGATATTTGTGAAGAAATTGAGGTGAGATAGTACACCTATAGAAGCAGCTGGTGATCTGTGTATGAGCTGTCTATAAGCGATGCAACATATTGGCAGTGGCTTGAAGGTTCCACTATTCTGGTGAGGTACATGAGCCCAGTAAGGAGTCAGTCAGGATTTGAAACCTTTTAATTTGTCTATCTGTTTTAATGTCAGTAGTAACTTTTTACAGTGTTTGGTGACATAAAGTGAAATAGAGAGACTCTCCTACAACATTATTTGACTTTATGGTAGGCAGAAGAAGTTTTTCTCTGGAGCATTACTCTCTCCATGGTGAATACTACCAAAGGATATACTTTTTAAGGTGGGGTGGTTATGGGGTTAGAGATAAAATTATGGGGCTTGATTAGCTGGGTGTAGATTAGGTGCTGTGGCAATTCTAAACTATTGTAGTTTTAAGGCAAGACAATGGTGAGCCCTATATGAGAGCATTATTGCAAATTTCCTTCTTTAACTTTGTTTGCTGAGTGGCTTGCAAGTTTGTAAATATGTCTGGTACATATAGGAGTGTAAGAACAGTTTTCCTTGTTGAATCAGTTAGGTATAGGTTCAGCTGGTAGAAAGGTCCATTTTTTATGAATTGCTGGCTGTCCTAATAAAATTTCAGCTTTTCATCTATACGTACACCTAGTAATTTTGTGTGGATTACCTTTTATGTGATAGTATTATTAGTTGATGTAATATTAAAAGAGCATTTCAGGACAGAGAATTGTTTGGGTGTGAATAACATTAATTTGCTTTTCTTAGGGTTTAAGATTTTTCTTGCATTACTTAGCCAAGATCTGACAAATGAAAAGGGAGCTTGGATGATTGGAATTTTGTAATATATGTTGCAGTGCAGAGGAGTATGGAGTCATTGGCATAAACCTATGATGGTAACTTGTTGGGTAGCTGAGCTGAAATTGTTTATAAATATAGTAAATGGAAGGGGGCCAAGAACTGATCCATGGGGGACATCAATAGGAACTGAAGGGAAAGTTGAGAAGGTGTGCTGCCGTTTTACAGCATGTTTGTTTCTGAGACAGCTACTGAACACGTATTGTGTAGGTTGGCACAGGCCTAGGGAGGAGAGTTCAGTTAGTAGTTTAGGATGAGAGACAATCTGAACACGCCAAGAAAGATGGATGACACCAAGTCACCTGCATTTCTATGATGGTTGATTCATCACCACCAACCCCCCTTTTTGTTATTTTCTATATGGGGTCAAGGTGTCTTATCAAATGTCATAATCTCTCTCTGTTCAATGCCACACCTTCTTTCATACCTCCCAACCTCTCAGCACAAGAAATCTGTACAACGGCAAAAATAATGAGGTTCATAGACTCCAAAATAGGGAGAAATTGTAAACATTGCTCTTAGAAAGTTGATAGAATAATAGATTTTACATTTGCATGCATCTGTTGAAGGATATGAAATCTGAAACTCATATTAATGTTACTTCATTGCTCAATGATTTTCCAGAAAATCACAAATTTCACAAGGAACAGTGCAAAAATATGAATCAAAAATCTGGACATTCTGCAAAAATCTGGATTGTTGAGAGGTATGCTTTCTTTGACACTAATGCCTGACTGTTGTAGGTCTTCTCTCAAACAATCTGTCTACCTCTTTGCTGGATGCCCTCATTTCTTCTTGCCTTCTTCCTGTCTGTCCTAAATTTTCTACACCAGACTGTCTTCTGCTTTTGTGCATGTGTCCAAACTTCCGTAATCTGTTCTCTTTGACCTATTCTGCAATTGGAATACCTTTTGCTTCTGCACTTATGTCCTCATTTCTTCATCTGTCCCATAATGCGCATCCTACAAACCCATCTCAGGCACTTCCTCTCCATCATCTCTAGTTTCCTCAGCTACTCTGCCTTTACTGCCCAGGTTTCTGTACCATACAGTAGTACTGGTAGATACACTGTTTTGTACACCTTACTTATCAGCTTCTTTGGCATTCTTCTGTCACACATTACACCTGACACTCTGTGGCAGTTGGCTGTAGACCTTCTGATTCTAGCTTTGACCTTCTCATTCAGACTTTCTCTCTTCTCAACCACCTCTCACAGATACTTGAAGCTGTTAACATGTGCCACTATTTCCCCTTCCATCTTAACTCACAGCTTCTGATCTCTTTCATTTTCTGCCATTACAGTTGTCTTATCTGTACTCAGTTTCATCCCATATGCCTTCAGTTTTACATTCCATTCTCCTATCCTTTCTTTTTTTTAAAAAACAAGTTTATTGTTTTTAACATACAAAATAAATATCATAACAATCTTATACAAGCAATTAAAATGTAAATAGTTATAACATTTAATAAAACAACCAAAATATTTACAGAGACATCCACTACAAATCAAATCAATTGATTAAACTGTAATGTCTTACTAATGAAACTAAGATTTTTTTTAACAGGTTTTGTAAAGTATCCCATATAGTATAGTAAGACGTTTTTCTAGTAGTTCTTGACTTTATTATCATTAATTCCATATGACACACTTCAGTCATAACATTTTTAAATTCATTAAATGAAGGAGGAGTATCTGAAATCCAATTTCTGGTTATTATTTTTCTAGCCACTGCTAGAATAGACCATAATAAGGGAAGCTTAACTTTTTTAACACTTTTAGGAACAGGAGTGTTAAATAATATACGTGATTTAGAGACAATGAAACTATCTGTGAAAAGAGCCTGCAAAAAATCATTGATTACCATCCAATATTCCTTCAATTTTATACAGTCATAAAACATATGTGCCCAATCAGCATTTATTTCTACATTACATCTCTTACATAAGTTGTCTTTATTATTTATTTTATTCATCATTAAAGGTGTATAGAAAGATCTATGTAAAAATTTCCAAGTAAAAAGTCTCCAATCAATGGAAGAAGTAGTTTTATAAGCAGATTCCAATATATATTGTTTATCTTGTTGATTTGGTGATTCACCATTAATGGAAATGAAATAATTCCAATAAGTATCTAAACTGTAATGAGTTTCTTCTCTAATAATTTTATGTATGTGTGAGAGCTTACCTTTATCAGAAACCCTATGTTGTAAATTTAATATCAAGTAATCAATCAGAATTGGGACAGATTCTTTAACTGTTAAAGACATTAAATCAAGTTTATTAATAAGATGTTGTCAAAAAGTCTGAATTTCTAACCAACATGTTTCTCTCAAATCAAATTCTTGCTTTAAGAAGTCTAAATTTTTTACTTTATTGTCAGACAGCAACTGATACCAATACTTTAAATCATTCTCTGTGACTAAAAGAATTCTTTCGGAGGTGGTTGATAAAAGAATACCTTGTGTATACATTATAGGGAATAGGATAAAATTCCATTCCTTATACTTAGGATGCATAAATATAAAATTACGATATCTAATAATAATATTTAATGGGTAGCTAGCTATATATTTTGGTGTAATAGATGAAGTACAAAATTCTTTTAGTAACCATAACATGGGGTTATTTACAATAGTATTTTATGTATTAAAGAGATTTTCATGAAGTGAATGCTAATTAGTTCCCAATAATCTTTCCGTTTTGCAACATATGACTGATCTATTAACAAAGTAATAACTTTTATAATAGAAGAGATAGTACATAAATTAAAGTCTGGAAATGAAATGCCCCCTTGAGACCAGCTATTAGTATGTTTCTTTAATGCAATCCTAGGTCTATTAGGTGCCCATAAGAAATTTAACATTAGTGAATTCAATTTCTTAATAATTATTTTTGTAGGTGGTAATATTATTGATTGTATTAAGTATAATATCTTAGGGAATATTATCATTTTAATAATTGTGAGTCTCTCTTCCATGGTAAAAAACATATTGTTCCAGCTATTGAAAAGATTTTGTATATTATGAAGACAGTTACTATAATTATTATGTATAATAGATTTAATATCTTTAGTTAATATTATACCTAAGTAAGTTATCTGACCTGAGTTGGGTATATATTTGTGAAAATCATTAGTGAGGACATTTTTTCGTGTGTATATTGGTAATATTTTAGTTTTTTCTTCATTAAATATCAAACCAGAGATATTTTTAAAATCTGTCATTTTATCAAATAATGACTGCATAGAAGAGTTAGTTCCTGCTGACGTAATTAGAACATCATCTGCAAAAAGTTGAATTTTAGATATTGTATTTTCATCTATATCAAATTCTTCTATATCAGTGCTGTTTCTAATCAAATTAGCCCAAGGCTCCATTATTAAAGTAAATAATAGTGGAGAGAGTGGATACCCTTGTTTTGTACCTTTTAATATGGGTATTTTTTGTGAGACATATGTTCCTATCTTAATGTAAGCCAATGCTCCTTTATATAGATGTTCAATTAGATTCACAAATGCATCAGAGAAATTTGTACACTTCAATAAGATAAACAAGTAGTCCCAACTTACTGAGTCAAATGCTGAACTTATATCGAGACTAATAAATGTTAAGTCTTTCTTTTTCCTGTTTGCATAATCAATTAACGTTAAAGTTCTCCTTATATTATCAAAAGTACTTCTATTTATAATAAAGCCTGTCTGATCTATATCTATTATACCTAGAATGATTGTCTTTAATCTATCAGCAAAAATACTCATAAACATTTTATAGTCAACATTAAGTAATGAAATAGGTCTATATGAAGTGCATCTTGTTGGGTCTTTATTGGGTTTTAAAATTGGCGAAATAAATGTGTATTGCCAGGATGGGGGAGTTGTTTACTCATTTTGAGCTGAAATGAAAACCCTATGTATTAATGAGTAAGTACTTTTAGGAAGAATTTTATAAATCTCTGGTATAATACCATAATTACCTGGTGCTTTGTTTGATTTAAGTTTGTTTATTTGTGTAATAACCTCTGTATATGAAATATTTTTATCTATTAATTTAATCTGTTGTTTATTAAGTTTTTTGTTCATGTTTGTAGTTATACATTTCTTTATTTTATCTTTAGAATCCATGTTAATGTTATTGTGATTAATTTTATGAAAGTGATTTCTAAATTCATCTAATATTTCTGGTAAACTAGAAACATTCTTCTTTTTCCCTGGAGAAAATTTCTTTGATATGATTTTGTTTATTCAGCCTTTTTGTTTTATTTTTAAGTCTATGTAAGTATTTGGGACTTATTGAGTAAGACAAAAACTTATATTTCTCTAATGTTATTTTGACTTTATGGGTTAAAATTTCTTTGTATTTCTCATTTAATTTATTTATTTCCTCAAGGACATTTTTGTCCATAATATTTTCTTTATTATTATGTTTATATGAGTCTAATTTGCTTTGAATATCTAGTAATTCCTTATCCCAATATTTCCTTTTATTATTATACCATCTGATACTTTGTCCATATAAATATGATTTTAAAGCATCCCAAATGTAAACAATGGAGACATCAGGTGTAGTGTTTAAGTCTAAGAAATGTTGCACCTCTGTAAGTATATAATCTTTATAGTCCTTTAGTTGAGTTAAGTATGCTGGTATTCTTTTGATCTGGACATTATAAGTACTCTTTACCATAAATTCAAAGACAATTGAATTATGATCTGATATAGGACATGAAATGATTTTGGAATTAATTAAGTCTGTTACCATTTGGTTAGAAATAAAGACTCTATCTATTCTTGAATAAGTTTTATATCTGTTAGAAAAAAAGTGTATGGTAATGATTTAGAATCTATCTGATTATTAATATCATTCAAATGATATAAATTAATAAAATCCTTTAAATGTTTTGCATTAGATGTAATTTTCCTTTTTCCTATAGTAGTAGTATCTTTTTCATGTAGGATACAATTAAAGTCACCTGCTAAAATAATATCTCCTATAGAAAATGATATAATCTTATTGAGATGGTGTTTCACTGTATTAATGCCAATTCCTGGTATCCAATATACATTGATTAATGTATATACTTTCCCATTAATCTGTATTGTAACCATACAAAACATTCCTTTATCATCTTTATAAGACTTAATAGTTTTAGGTATGGGCATATTTTTATTCCATAAGATAGCCACTCCTCTTTTTTTCTGTGTGTGTTCTGAGCTAACCAAGACTGTATATTTATTAGTGGCTAATTTATCTATATCCTTTTTCAGGAGATGTGTTTCTTGAAGGAATATTAAGTTGGTTCTATGCAAATTAATATATCTCATTAAACTTGCCCTTTTACATGGGTTATTCAATCCATTAATGTTTAAAGAAATTCCTTTTAGAGATACCATTTAACTTTTATAAACATATAAAACATATAATCAGAATAACAATTAGCAAAATAAGTATTATTATGTCTCCTCCTTTAGGTGTTCCATTAATTATAGCTGTATTTAATGAAAATCTTATGGAATTTTGTGTAAGTTTCACTTTTATTTGTAGTGACAATGAGTTTATAAAATGTGATGTGAATGTCAAAACTATATACATACAACAATAATCAGGTAAAAATAATGTTTGGATTAAACATTGCACCCAGCCTGGAGTTGAAAACTCCAACTTCGAGTAGCAAATACCACTCAAGTTATCCCCCTATCCTAAGCAGCAGTACTTCAGCTGCCACCAAATTAATTTGATACTAACTATTATTAACTAAAGTTAACCTCATTTAATTTGATTATCTATTATAGCAAAGCTAAACAATTTATATAACAGCTTCATATAAACATATAAAACATTTAGAAACAACTAATATTGCTATGTACATCTATTCTGTATAATACACTCATAATCAGAATAGCATTCTAACAATCTTGATAATGGGAGCAAAGAAGAGAGAGAGAGAGAGAGAGAGAGAGAGAGGAATAAAAAAAGGGAATATCCATATGGTAGTTTAATAAAAGTTTGTAAGAATAAGTTCTTATTATATGTTTATGTTCATTTGAATTCAATAACATATATTATCTTAGGCTATTATGGTTCAGACATTACTTATATTAGGGTATTCCCACTTTCTGCCATAGTAATACAGTTAAAAGCTTTTAAAACTTTAAATTACTTGCACCAAAAGCTTCCTTCTCATATTTATTATTGCCAATTAAATAAAATATTTATTCTCATGCATAAGTTAAAAGAACATACTGCACAGCAATGTTGATTCCTAGTTATACATAAATCATTGTGATGAAAGCCATCTGTATTTTATATATCTGAACTGCAGCTTTAAAATATGTCACACGACAATTTCTTCTGAAATATAATCATAATGATACATGTACTTGTCTGTTAGTCAAGGCAAATGATTTATAACATTACATATGTTTAAATCATAAGCATTTATATACATTAAAGTGCTGCAGTCATATAAGCTTCCAAAAACGAGTGTACATGTGTTTTACCTTCTATGCCTTCTAAAATATCTCATTTGTTTACTATGGCATATTAAGTCATTTAAAATCATTATAACTTTTATATTTTATAAATTACATCTTAAATAAGTAAGTTATTATAAAGAAAAACTCACATTTAGGTGTCATAAAGTTCGTTTTTCATCACAAAGTCGCATTTACAGCAGTTCTACTTCCTGAAACAGTTTACTTCTTGAATCTGCGATGTGTCAGTGTGAAATCAGGGGTCAAAGTTCAAAATGGCTGCTTTCAGCTTCTCTGCATGTATTCTGAGTGTTGAAGCTTTTAAAACGACTCGAGGACACTATTCACGAGGAAACCCACATCCCAGATTGTCTCCCATAACATTCTGGCGGGAATTTTAGTAAAAGCAAGTGACTGACATTCATTTTGTAATACAAATGAATCTAAACAGTGCAAAACCTTCTCGAAGCATTTTACAAGTCATTACAGTCTCTATTACAGTGAAACCAAGCCTACAGTTGTTTAACATAAACACAACTTATTTTTATATGCCCCATTTCATTTTCTCATACAGATCTTATTACATACACATATCAGTATTATCAGAAGCATATAACTTTATAGATAAGAGAGAGAGAGAGAAAAAAAAAAAAAAAGGACCTACAAAGAGTATCTACAAAGATATATTACTTGCTGTTTGTTTTAATAAAGCAGAACATGAGACATATTACTTTCAACTACTTTAGTTCTAGTTAACTGCAATTATATCATGACATATTATTTGAAATCATGTATTAAGTAATTAAGTCATGGTATAATATTTAGCAACAGTATTTAAACAGCATAAATAATTTTAAAGAACTAATAAATTATTTTTCCCCTTATATCATATTTTTCATCAAACTTCTCTCCCTGCCCTCCCCCACCCCTTACTAAATGTAAAGTTTAAAGAGAATGCCATTATTTAAAACAAGAAGAGAAAGGAAATGTATCAAATTACTAACCTTAGGTCTCTTTATCACAAAGAGAAACAAGTTGATACATAGCAGGTTATTTGTTCCTCAGAAAGTTTGATTATTTATAAAACAAAATCAGTTCTTTGCACACAAAAAAGTAACTTTGAATAAATCCTTAAGATATTTGTGGCTTTCTTGAAAATGTAGTAACTGTAATTAAAGAGTTCAAAGAAATATAGAACATGTCATTTGTTTTTTAGTCTTTTTTGTTTCTCTGAAGTCTTCCAAGAAGTTCCTGTTGCCATCCTCTTTAGTGAAGGACTTGCCCATTCCATATCTTCTATTTTATCTAATATTTTATTTTTTTTAATATACAGCAAAGCAGAGTCCAAGTCTTCAAAAATTCTAGGGCCATCTGGTAAAAAGATTTTTAGTTTGGAAGGAAATAAAAGATGAGTTTTGAACTGTGCTTTCTTAAGCTCTCTTATTAATGGCAAAAAAACTTTTCTTTTTGTTATTACCAAGGAAGAATAGTCATTGTCAAAACGCACAGTTGCCTCATTAATTTTTATAGGTGCTTTAGCCCATGCAGATTTTAATACCATCTCCTTGTCATAAGATGATAAAAATCTTACAATAACTGATCTAGGATACTTTTTATTTGTATTAGAATTAGATAAAGACCTATGGGCTCTTTCAATACCAAAAGAAAATGCTTCTGACAGATCTAAAGTTATGGGAAGCCAAGTATTTAAAACTCCTATCCTTTCTTGAAGTTCTTAGGTTCATAGTTCATAGGTAGGACTAGGCTATCTGCCCGAAGGCATTTATAAGCATAGCCAGAATGTGTTGGTTTTCAAAAGCCAATTAGATTAGTTCCCTGTGCCTCTGTCCAGCAGAGCCATTGAAGTGATCCCCGGGGTAAACTTTCTGTTTCCCATCTACTCATCAAGGTTTCTCTTGAAGAGGGCTAGTGAGGAACTCTGCCTTATGTAGATTGGAATCTTGTTCCAGAGCATGGGAAGTCTCCGGGACAGAAATCTATCCCTCCAGCATGTCCTATTTATTGTTGTGGTGAGGTTTAGATCCCTAGACCATGTGGCTCAAGGGGATATGGTTTTCTTTTTAGGTGGAGCATATCCATCAATTCTGGGTTGGACATGGCCTTGTATGTCAGGCAGAGGTTACCTCTAAGTAGGCTGTATGCAACCAAGTACAGCTGGAGTTTCTTCAGTTGAGCTGCATAGGGCATCTGTTTGAGGTCAGTGATCTTCTTGGTGAGGTACTTCTGTGGTCTTTCCAGCTGTTGCAGGCATCTTGTAAGGTACATCCCAAATGGGGCATTGTACTCTATGATGGGTCTGATGAGTGATGCATAGAGGGGCACAATGACCTCTTTTGATCTGGATGCAAACCCTTTTGTAATTAGGTGGACCACATAGAAGGATTTTCTAACCACCTTGTGATTATCAAAGGAGAAGTTACTATCTACTTGAGTCCCCAGATCCCTTATTATGTCTTCCATATTTAGGGGGCTACCACCTATGTGGTAGTTTTTGGGTACTTTGTTTTTTCCAAAAGGGATGACCATGCACTTTTTGGCATTTAGCTTGAGGCCATGGTTTTGACACCAGGTATCTGTCTCAGTGAGACCCTTTTTGAGGATGTCTATTTCAGATGGCGAGTCAATTATAGTCCCTAGTGTGCAGTCGTCTGTGAACTTGGTCAGCCATAGTGCTCCTGTGCTTGCCTGTACCTCTGAGAAGTGTATGCCGAACAGGAGGGGTCCTAGGACTGAGCCCTGGGGAATGTCACTAGTAACTGGTTTAGAGTCACACCTAGCTCCTGCAACTCCTACCATGTTGGTTCTGTCCGTGAGCCAGTTGGCAACCCATCTCATGACATAGGCGTTTATGTTCAGGCTGGTGAGCTTGTCTGTAATACCTGAATGGGGAATGGTGTCAAACACCTTTGCAAGGTCTAGGTAGGCTGTGTGGACCACCTTTCCCATATCTATAGCCTTGGTAACTGTCTCAAAGAAGTCCACCAGGTTTAGGAGGCATGATCTGCCCTTAACAAAACCAAACTGGGTAGGATCCAATGTTTGTAGGTTCAAAATGTCTCTGTTAATGAGATCCATGATGATGCACTTCATAGCCTTGCAGACTAAGCTAGTCAGGCTTATAGGGTGATAGTTCCCAGGGTCTGTTGTGGCTCCACCTTTGTGGGGCCAAATAACCGTTGCTGTGCGCCACTCTATGGGCACATAGACTGTGGAGAGGCTGAGTTTGAACAGTGTATTTAGGTGAGGGGTTAGTTCATCTTTGAGCTCATGTAGGACACAGCTTGGGACACCGTCCGGTCCCATTGATGTTGTGTTTTGGCTTTGGAGAGGGTTGTTTTAACCTGAGTGTCTGTGATTTCAGGGGCACTACATTCGTCTGGTATGGTTATGGGCCCTTTTGGGGGTAAGAGGAGGTGAGGTTTGCACTGAACCTGTCTGCCAGGATGTTGGGGATATTGTTCGATTCAGTGTATTTTGTTCCATTCTGCACTAACTCCAAGCAGATCTGAGAATTGCCACTTAGATTCTTGACATAGCTAAAGAATGTCTTGTGGTTATCTTTGGAGTACTTGGCAATTTTTCTTTCAAAGCTGGCCTTGGATGATTTTATGAGGGATCATAGTTTCTTGCTGATACTGATTAGAGATGTCTTCTCTTCTTGGGATTTTACTCTTTTCTGTACTAGTTTCCTCCTTCTATTGTATAGCTTGTTTATGGCAGGCATCCACCAGACTGGTTTCCTTTTCTTGGAGGAGTGAGTCTTGGTTTTGTTTGGGATAGCACAAGCCATGCATTCTTGTAGGTTGTAGATGCCCGTAGAGTGCATTAGTACAGAAATTTTAAGCTTAGACAGCGTTATCTTTTAGCATGAGGGCTTTGAAACTTTCCACCTCGGTCTTAACTAACATGAAGTTTGCTTTTGAAAAGTTTTTCACGGTGGTTTCTTTGACCGGGGGTGAGGGTGGAATGTGGATATCCAGATTGATTAGTTTATGGTCGGATCTAACCAGCGAGGGGTTGACCTCAGGTGTGGAAGTCCAGTCGCCCATGTTGGTGATGACCAGGTCCAATATGTTGTCACCTCTGGTGGGGGTGTTGACCAGTTGATCCAGGGTGTTTGAGTTTATAAATTCTAGGAAATGTTGGGCAAGGGAGTTTGTACTTGAGTAGTTCTCCCAGTTAATGTTTGGGTAATTGAAATCACCCAATATCAGGGTGTTTGGTAGGACCTTTATGCTTCCCAGTGTTTCCAGAAATGCAGAATGGGGGTCCTGGGACATGGTGGGTGATCTGTAGCAAGCTACAATTTGAATTGCAGTTTTGCCCATTGTTAGTTGCACGTGGATGATCTCTGAAGCATCGTGCTGTGCCACTAACCTGGAGGTGTGGGTATCCTTGATGAATATGGATACGCCCCTACCTTTTGTATTTTGTTCCAGGTTTTGTGGCCTAAATGTATTGTATGAGTTGTAGCCTGGTAGTGCTGGGGTGCTCTCTGGAGCCTTAAACCAGGTTTCTGTTACTTCCCATATATCAATTTTCTCCATACTGAGGAGCGTCTCGAGTTCCCGCATTTTGGGGTTTAGACTTCTGGCATTGAGTAGCATTACTCTCAGTATCTTGTTACTTGTGCTATTTATGGCAGTGGGTTTGTCTTTTGAGCCTTGCCTAAAAAATGCACTATGGGGGTGGCAAGAGCCTTGGCCAGTATTCAACAGCCTAAGGGTGACAGGTGCAAGCCGTCTCTAGCAAAGCAGCGTGGCTTTTTGAGCATGTCATCCCAGTCAGACAGACACTGGATCCCCTTTGAATGACACCAGAAGCTTAGCCAACTGTTAAAATTTATCATTTTGTCTTTATACCATGGTATCATTCTTGGTGAGGGCAGGGTGCTACTCAGGGTCAGGGTCATACCGGCCTGGGCTACATGATCAGAGAGCTCCTCCATGTCTCTTTTCATGTAATCTAGGGAGGTACGGCTCAGGTCATTCACACCAACATGGACAATGATAGAGTCATATTTGTACTTGTTCTGGAGTGACCTGATTGCTTGCGTTATGTGGTGGATCCTGGCACCCCGACAGGCAGCAACAGGAACCTTCTCCTTGTTCAGCCTAGTGAGTGGGACGTCAGTGTGCCTTACTATAGAGTCACCTATTACTAGTGTGTTGGGTGTGTTATTTTGCCTTAAGGGCTGCGATTGCATGGCACACTGATTTTGTGAAGTATGTGTCTCATGGTTTGTGTTGGGGGGAGAAAGTTGCTTTGATGTCTGCTTTGGAGGCCTCTGTTGCTTTTGCAGATTTTTATTTGGAGCCTCCGAGTATGTTTTCATGTATTTATGTGTGTTTTTTGCCGGTGCTGGTTTCATAGGTCTATGTGAGACTGGTGGTGGGTTGCAAGTAATTCCTTTCTCCTCTTGACTGTCTGGTCCAGTCTTAGGTTGAGAGAGCTTAGCCTCCAGTTTGGCTGTATAATTGCATCTCTCACATGTACTGGTGTTTGGTGGTAGGAGGAGAGGATTGTCTGTGTACATGAGGCAGTTGTAACATTGCCTCAAAATGCCCAGATTCACCAGTTGGACTGGAGAGTACACATGAAACTGCCCTTTGGACATGCCTGGATAGGTACAGTGAACTGTTTTACTGATTGGAATAGAGAGCCTTGTCCTTCTCTACAGTATAGGGGGGGGGTCTAGTGCTAAGGTTTATTAGTGCTTGCTATGAGTTTTGAGCAAGTGCCGGGCTGAGACATGAATGGTTTGAGTGCTTAAGTTGAAAGTTTGTCTAGTTCCAATGGAAAAATTGAAGAGTCTGCCTGTAATGCCACATTGTTTCCATACAGTAACTTTGTTATCTGTCTCCTCCAGCCTGTTTGTTAATGTAGTCTATCACCAGTATGAACAGTAGGCTCAGAGCTGCACCATGATACACACCCACTCCCACTGGAAACCCCTTTATGAGACCAAACACTGTTCATACTTGAGTCATTGGGCCCTTGCACTAATTCTACCACTGTTTCTGGGAATTTGAACGACCCCAGGACTGCCCAAATCAGCTTTCTTGGAACCTTGTTATATGCTTTCATCAAGTCTAGGAATGCCCAGTTAGACTCTTTTCCCATTTCTAGCTTCTAGCCAAGTATCTGTCTCTTTGCAAACATTGAGTCAGCTGTGCTGCATACTAATCTGACTCCAAACTGTTCATCTATTTTCTTTTTTTCTGCTACTCTGCATATTTTTTATCAATTAACCTCTGAAAAACTTTCATGCAATGTGACAGGGGTTTGATACCTCTGTAATATCCACAGTTTTGAATGTCCCCTTTATTTCTGAACACTGGCACCACTATGCTTATTCTCCATCCGTCTGGGATTCCTTTTTTTCTCCATACTATTATGAGTACTCTTAGAAGCCATTTCATTTCTATCTCATCCAACATCTTTATCTAGCTGTGACCTCATCTAGGCCTGCTGCTTTCCCTGACTATTTTCTTTAGTGCTATTTTTACATTTTCTTTGGTGGGGTCTTTGTCTTTTCTCATTGTAGACTGTGTCTGAAGCAGTACCGCTTCTGTGGGATTTTCTCCATTCAAAAATTGTTGTATGTCCTCCTTCCATCTGCCATTGATATCCTGCAGATTGGTGAGCAGGTTGTTGCTGACATCCCTTATGAAGGGTGTCTGGCTATCTTCTTTATCTTTCTGTCTTTGCCTTGCAATCTGCTATAGTTTTTTGTGCCATTCACTGAGTCACTGTCCAGAAGGTGATAGAGCCTTTGATGCCTTGTTTTTTGTTATTGCAACTCCTTTCTTAGCCTGTTGTTAAGCATCCAGTATTCCTTCCTAGCCTGGTCCATCTTTTCAATCTCCCACTTTTTCCTGCATTCCTTTTTTGATGACTTCCTGGACTTCTACATTCTACCACCAGCTTTTCTTATGTACCTTATTTCCATATTTGTTCTGTAGTCCTCACACATACTGTTTTGAGGTATTGCAATTCTTCTTCATCTCCACCGATTCCCTCTTATTCTTGAGGTGCTAGAGCCCTGAGTAATTCCTTGAACTTTTGTCCTTTCTCTCTCATCATCTTCTAAGTCTTCAGCCTGATCTCTTTTGACATTTGAGTCTTCTCTGACAACTGCTTGCAACTGACTGTGGCAACCAGTGCTTTATGCTGTGGGATGACCTTTTCACCAAGGATGACATTGCAATCACTGATTTGACCCCAGTGCCCTTTCCTTACTAGGACAAAGTCTGCCTGAGTTGCATGTTGGCCACTCTTATATGAGATTTTGTAGTTGTCTTTCTCTCTCTTTCAGAACCATGTATTGGTTACTATCAAACTATTTGGAAGAATAATATGTTCTTCTTTATTCCTGTTGCCCCACCCATGTGGTCCCAAGTAGTCCTCATATCTTGTTTTGTCTGTCCAAATATGTGCATTCGGGTTGATTATCAACATTAATTAATGTTGTCCTGTTTCATCTAGTAGATCCTGCAACAGCTGTCTGAATGAACTATTTTATCACAATCCTGATGTGGGGTGCAGGCAGAGATTAAGAATACTGTCCTATACAAACACTGGTGTCTGATTGCCATGGGTCCATCACTAATTCTGATGGTGTCCCTCACCGTCTTCTGAAGCCTTTCCCACACCACAATTCCCATACCATTTTTAGCCTGTCCTTTTCCTGAGTAGTAGACTCTGAGTCCCAAGTCAAGTGTCTCTTCTGCACTGCCCTGAATACATAGGATGTCTAGCATTCTTCTTACCATCATGTCATCCACTTCCACACTCTATCCTGTCAGTGAATCTATACTGAGTGTAGCTATTCTTAGGTCATTTTTGCCAGTATGATTGGTTTTATATCCAGCTTTTGCTCAACAGAGTTATGCCATGTAACTCAAACTAGGCAACTGGACACTGGCCAGCCATTAGCTTATTGACCCAGGGCTGATGGTCTTCATGGTGGAGTAGGCCAGCTCCTCAACCCACTTATCACTGGCAAATACCCATGCCGATTTGGTGACATTAGTCAACATGGCCAAATCATTGAATCACTTGGAGCCATGTTTTACACCATCGAGTGTCTAGCCCTGCCATGGTGTACTGTCTATGATCCCTGGCTAGCCCTGCCACATTGTGGAGTCTCTGAGCTGTGGCTAGCCCCGCCATGGTGTGCATTCTGTGATCCATGTTCTCCTACCTGGCAGATACAGCACACCACAATAGATGCCAAAAATGCAGCTAGAATTACTAACACCAACAATTTGTCTAGTAAAATATATTTGAAACCTTTGCAGCCTATAGTACTGTTAAAGACTATACACATAGGAAGCTGCAGCACTTACAGCTCTTAGTACAGCCTTGTAGATAGGTAGTAGAACATTTTCTTCTACATTAGTTATGCTTTATAAGATGTCCTTTATACTTATGTAGCCCTTGCTAGGTGTAACCTGGAAATTATAACTATTCAAAAGTCCCCTAACTACAATAATACACAAATCCTTAATCTTTTTTTCTCATTTTTAAGTATAACATTATTTACAGCGTTTGGGTAACAGGGGTTGTTTTAGCCAATGTGTAATAATTTTGTTTTTCTGACATTAAAATCCATTTTCTTTCTCAAATACTATATGTACATATAAGACATCTACAAATCACTAGAACTTAGCTTGATCCTTTTTTGAGATCACAGTTGTCCCAATTTTTTTTGTCATCAACAAACTTAGTAATCCATATTTCAGTATCTGCTTCAAACTCTGACATTAATAAAGTAAACAGAATTGGTCCTAGTATTGACCTTTGTGGTACACCCACAATAAAAGGTATATCTCTAAATGTAACATCCCCTGCTTTAACTCTAAATGTGCTGTTACTGAGCCAATCAGATAGCCAATTATTAATAAACCGATTGATACTGTTTTTATAATTAGCTTCATACTTTCACTGGGATGGACTGAATCAAATGCCTTACTGAAGTCCAAATGGATCACTGCCACTGAAAGCCTCATATATACTGCTTCCCAAATACTTTGATTGAAATTTATTAGATTTGCCACACAAGAACTTCCCTCACAAAATTAATTCCGGTAAATATCCAGGTCAACTTTTAGTTTCTCAATCATTAGTTGATAAATTACTCACTGGAATGATTTTCTGATAATGCATGGGAGACTAAAGGGAAGATAGTTACCAGCTATATTAACTTTGCCCCTTTAGATATTCACTACCAAAGCAGTCACACATACTGGGAGCTCATCTTCTTTTTAAACTACCTTCAAACAGTATATATTGACAAGCAACTATCAGGTACATTATGTCCATAATGTTACTCGACAACAATCCATTTTGGCCATTGGGCACTGCTGAAGTGTTGATGGATATTCAGCATGAAATTTCTTTGGCAGTGCTTTTTTTTAATAGGGGATGTTCTCACCAGCCTTCTTGTTTATATATATATATATATATATATATATATATATATATATATATATATAGAGAGAGAGAGAGAGAGAGAGATTAGATATAGATATAGAAATATATATGTATTAATTCTTAAGATGTTGTAGACTGGTTTCTTCATCTTTTATATTTGGTTTTAGCCAAGTTTCTATTGTGACTGATATACCTGGGACCATAGGGTAATGTCTGCATTTACATATGACATTTTGTTGCACATGCTTCTAAGGTTTATATTGAGGATTACTAATCCTACTTGTTCTTTTTGGGTAGAAGAATGGTGATGATTGTGTTTTTTGTAGGACAAGTATGTGTTTGAGAATCAGGACTTAGTTTCATTATGATATTATGTGTTTGTTGGGAGGGAGACATTTGTATTTGAGTTTATGTTTTACTGTTTAGATAGATATATTTATAGAGATCAAAGTGTATTTTACAATATAGGTTATGGACAGTATATGAGGATAACTATTGCATTTTGGTTTGTAACATAGTAGTTTGGAGGTGGGAGAGAGTGAGAGAAAAGGTGAGTATGAAATGAAGTTAATTTTGTGAGCGCAACTAGATGAAGCAGTATTAAGAGTTGAAGAATGAGCATAGTAGATAAAAGATATGAGTGAATGGATGCATGTGATATGAGGAGACTGGAAGAAATGTGAAAGGTTTTGTTAGAGGTGATGATTTAAGCAGATGTTGCGATGAATTAGGATTGCACTGTTGGTATAGATGTTTTTAGGTAAGTGAGGGCTCGGATCAGAGGCTGTATGAGAACAGAGGATCTGTGTTTATTCCTGAATGTGTTGGAGAGATGGGTATTGTAGATACTAGAAAAAGATGAAGGATAACAGGTTTACCTTCATTAGGTCAGGAGTCCATTGTATAACACACTAAAGTGCGAAAGTACAATGGCAAGATTTGGGAAAGTTGAATCACATAGTTGTGAATTCAAATGAGTGAATGCCAGTGTGCATTCGCTTATTTCAATTCAGCATTCTGGGTGCAGATCGCACTACAGTGGGGATCAGGACATGTATCTTTTCCTTCACTGTAGTGCGATCTTGGAGTTAGTATATTAAATTAGCAGGGGGTGTGGGGGGTGCAGGGAGGCTTGACCCCCCCCCGGCATAACAGTGTTTGGAGATATCCGGAAATGTCGGGTATTTTGAACACTTTCGACATTTTCGGATAGTTGAATTCATTGTGTTGCACTTTTGCTGTTTTCAGCAGTTGAAAGTGCAGTTTCTGACATTGTGAGTCAGTTATCTGACTGGTTGCATATTTCATTTGCGACCTAATGGAGGTAAGCCAGGATAACAGTGGCATATTCAGATGGTAGTGTTTATGTGTAACAGACAGCAACATGTATATGATCATATTAAAGAAGGAAGAGTATGTGTCAAATTAAGGTGGAGAAAAAGTGGCAAAGACTTGTTTGCATGAGTTTTTGTGGTTAATGTAAGGGAAATAATGAGTTTTAGTACAGACAAAGTGAGACAGAGAGGTATAGTTGAAGCAGGTCAAGAAAGTTGTTTATTGTATGCTAGTGGAGGCTGGAGTAAGATTTTAATGTTTAGGAAATTAGGTGTGGTGATGAGTGGGGAAGGCAGGAAGTGGTGTGTAAGGAATGAAGGCAGGAAGTGATGTGTAAAAGGGAGGAGAAGTGATGTGTAAGAGAGAGGAGAAGTGATGTGTAAGGAAAGAAGGCAGGAGGTGATGTTTAAGGGAGAGGAGAAGTGATGTGTAAGGAAAGAAGGCAAGAAGTGATGTGTAGGAGGGAGGAGAAGTGATGTGTAAGGAAATAATGCAAGAAGTGATGTGTAGGAGGGAGGAGATGTGATACGTAAGGAAAGAATGCAGGAAGTGATGTGTAAGAGGGAGGAGAAGTGATGTGTAAGGAAAGAATGCAGGAAGAGATGTGTAAGAGAGAGGAGAAGTGATGTTTAAGGGAAGCATGCAGGAAGTGATATATATATGACATGAGAGGAGACAAAAGAAATGATACAATATTTGGTTATGTGTGCAGGAAGTGAGAATGCTGAATGCTATGTAGGTGACTGGTTACATATATGTTGGATGGAGTTTAGTGAGGTTAAAGGTAGTATAAGTAAGGGTGAATGGGAACTGGAGTAGGGGAGGTGAGTGAAGTCAGCATGAGAGGAGTGAGGGAGAATGGAGTGGGATGCAACAGGTTGTTGTGCGAATTTAGAAATCTGTGAATTTAGGCCTGAAATGGTAATGACTAGATAAGTGAAATAAACCAATATCTTTTGTCTTGGGTATGCTGCTAGGAAAAATAAGTTCTCCAGAAGAGAGAAAGACATTGGAGTAGACTGTGTAAAGTACTCAGATAAGATTAAAATAGTTGACCAATGCTTTTACAAACTGAACAAAGTAGGTAATAGTATAGCATTCACAGTAAGCTAGTGTACTGAAATGATATAGGGTAACCTAGAGCCCTAAAATGGGAAATAGGAGGGAGAGAGGGATGGGGCAATATTTTAAACAGGATGGTCACAGATGTTTTGACTCAATGTCCTGTAGATTCTTCTAGATATGACAAAAAATGGGGCAAGTCCAGGCCTGATCAGCTATAAGTGCCTTTATGTGATACCTGAGTAGCTGTGTAATCACCTAGATTACACAATTAATAGTTAAAACTGCACCTCTGTGCTTATACACATCACTAGTTTGGAGAAATTAATCTGTTGCTAGGAAGGTTGATTGACTTATGCACTTACAATTTGGTTTGTTGGGCAAGTCACTGCATGAAGTATATGAATAATGGCATTTGTTTTTTGAAGGGCAGTTTACTGACTGTTTACATGTGTAGAAATTAGTCTGGTGTTAGTATGACTGGTTGACTTCACCACTCACACCATGAATATTTCTGTCTATGTCTGTGGAATGTACTGCAGGGCTCCCCCAGATGTATCTAGGCACCAGAAGTGTGACTTCAGCAGCCCAGCACATGCTCTATGGTATTTCTGGTTTAAATGTGTGCTTCATTATGGCATTCTTCCTTGGGTGTGCAAGCATTTCTGATGGGTGTCATCAGTCATGGTTCTAGTGCATAGCCTGTATCCCTCAGTACATGACTCTGTGGTATATCCCCCCTACCAAACATCTGGTACAGTTGGGAGGTGAGCCAGATATGTAAGTTATGGTAACTGCCATTGTTGTCAGCACACACATTCAAGATGATTCCCTAGGCATTACACATGACTTGGCAGTTGATAAAGTGGTAGCCTTTTTTGTTTATGTAGAGCCTACCATGCTCCCCTGGTGGTGCTTTCATTTCTATATGTGTGCAATCTATGGCATCCAGTGGTATTCAGGGTAGTGTGCTACACAGTATAAATCTTGCATATTTCTGGCCCTTTCCCCAGAACTACGGGAAAATATATGTGGTCACTGGCATGTTCAAGCATACCATTCATTAACTGGTGGAGGATCCTGGATGCTGGTGCCATTTATTTATTTATTTAAATTTGTTCACTGGGAGTGTCCAACTGGATGTAGGTCCATTATCAGTGTAGGCCAGGGGAGAAAAGCTTCACAGTTGAAATAAACAGACAGTAGTTACATTGGATTACATAGCGATTAACGATTTGATTAATATAGCAATTAATTACAAACATATTTACAGATGAATAACATAGTACATCAGTAGACAACTAAGGCTGAATGCCAGTAGACCCCCAGGCATGAATGATAACATCAACATCATCAGCGTTCTTAAAAACAAAATGGCACGCTTGTGAGGTTTTGGGTTTTAGACAGTGTCATTATATATTGTATACACATTTTAAACTGTTTTAGATATTTATTATCATATTTATTTTTTAACAATACAAGAACATATTTACATTTTCTTAAACCATCTAATAAATCCCCTCAGTTTAATATTATTAATTTTATTAACATATGTTTAACATTCTTAAATGCAATCACATTTTTATTGTAGTGACACTCTTCCATTTAACCCTGTTTTTGGTTGTGGCACTGTTTCATTTAATTCAAGGTTTTAAACACATTATTTTTTCAGCGACATTCATGGTTTGGAGATGTGTTTCTTTTTAATTGCATTCTCCTTTAATTGTATCATTCAGTTGTTATATTCATTGCATTCTCCTTTAATTGTATCATTCAGTTGTTATATTCATTGCATTCTCCTTTAATTGTATCATTCAGTTGTTATATTCATTGCATTCTCCTTTAATTGTATCATTCAGTTGTTATATTCATTGCATTCTCCTTTAATTGTATCATTCAGTTGTTATATTCATTGCATTCTCCTTTAATTGTATCATTCAGTTGTTATATTCATTGCATTCTCCTTTAATTGTATCATTCAGTTGTTATATTCATTGCATTCTCCTTTAATTGTATCATTCAGTTGTTATATTCATTGCATTCTCCTTTAATTGTATCATTCAGTTGTTATATTCATTGCATTCTCCTTTAATTGTATCATTCAGTTGTTATATTCATTGCATTCTCCTATAATTGTATCATTCAGTTGGTATATTCATTGCATTCTCCTTTAATTGCGTCATTCAGTTGTTATATTCATTGCATTCTCCTTTAATTGTATCATTCAGTTGTTATATTCATTGCATTCTCCTTTAATTGTATCATTCAGTTGTTATATTCATTGCATTCTCCTTTAATTGTATCATTCAGTTGTTATATTCATTGCATTCTCCTTTAATTGTATCATTCAGTTGTTATATTCATTGCATTCTCCTTTAATTGTATCATTCAGTTGTTATATTCATTGCATTCTCCTTTAATTGTATCATTCAGTTGTTATATTCATTGCATTCTCCTTTAATTGTATCATTCAGTTGTTATATTCATTGCATTCTCCTTTAATTGTATCATTCAGTTGATATATTCATTGCATTTTCCTTTAATTGTATCATTCAGTTGTTATATTCATTGCATTCTCCTTTAATTGTATCATTCAGTTGTAATATTCATTGCATTCTACTTTAATTGTATCATTCAGTTGTTATATTCATTGCATTCTCCTTTAATTGTATCATTCAGTTGTTATATTCATTGCATTCTCCTTTAATTGTATCATTCAGTTGTTATATTCATTGCATTCTCCTTTAATTGTATCATTCATTTGTTATATTCATTGCATTCTCCTTTAATTGTATCATTCAGTTGTTATATTCATTGCATTCTCCTTTAATTGTATCATTCAGTTGTTATATTCATTGCATTCTCCTTTAATTGTATCATTCAGTTGTTATATTCATTGCATTCTCCTTTAATTGTATCATTCAGTTGTTATATTCATTGCATTCTCCTTTAATTGTATCATTCAGTTGTTATATTCATTGCATTCTCCTTTAATTGTATCATTCAGTTGTTATATTCATTGCATTCTCCTTTAATTGTATCATTCAGTTGTTATATTCATTGCATTCTCCTTTAATTGTATCATTCAGTTGTTATATTCATTGCATTCTCCTTTAATTGTATCATTCAGTTGTTATATTCATTGCATTCTCCTTTAATTGTATCATTCAGTTGTTATATTCATTGCATTCTCCTTTAATTGTATCATTCAGTTGTTATATTCATTGCATTCTCCTTTAATTGTATCATTCAGTTGTTATATTCATTGCATTCTCCTTTAATTGTATCATTCAGTTGTTATATTCATTGCATTCTCCTTTAATTGTATCATTCAGTTGTTATATTCATTGCATTCTCCTTTAATTGTATCATTCAGTTGTTTTATTCATTGCATTCTCCTTTAATTGTATCATTCAGTTGTTATATTCATTGCATTCTCCTTTAATTGTATCATTCAGTTGTAATATTGAATTGCAATGGTTAATTAATTATGCAATTTAGTGATTTAGAAATGACTATTTAATGTGGCCATTTGGCATTCTTAACATTAACTCGAGAAAGCTCAGCATTAGGCTGAGCGAAAGCGCTTGTTATATCGTTGTGTTCAGTTGATGTGAATAAAGATCTCAACTTGGATTACCTTTGCTCTACTTCCATTATTGGCTACCAGGTTACTGCACTTGGATCAGTTGGGTTTGCCTCTCTGCCTGGATATTTGTGTTTCTTTGTCACGCTTTGGATCTTTTCATTATTTGGACTGTGTGCTTTTTTCTATGGCCGAGGAGACAGAACCCACCAACTACGCTGACACTCCTCAGCTGTTGCGTGATGACCAAGAAGACGGTCCAGTCACACGCACTGAATTTAACCAGGTCCTTTCTCTACTTACCCAGTTAACTAGCTTGTTAAAAAACAATATTAATTCTGATATTACTTTAGCTGGGAACCAGCAATAAGGCTTCCTACCAAAAGGAAGCCCCCAGCAGTTCCGATAACAAGTTACACTAAAAGCTTGAGTGTTTCTCTTCCGGATATGACAAACGAAACTAACGGTCGATTGAACGGGGAACACGGTGTAAATCCACGCACCACAAACAACAATGCAGTTGAAAGGCAACCGAGAGACTTTAATTTTAATGCCTGGGCAGGTCAGCAGTTCATTTTTAACAAAGGTACCGGTGCAGTTAACAATAGCAATAATGCTGAGCTTAATTTCAATGAACTTAAAGATAAACTGTATGCCTATAAAAGCAACCAGCCCGAGATTAATTATCTGAAGGAATGTGTGTCTGTGCAACGGGTCCCGAAAGGGTTACGTTGCTTTAAGTTCCCTAATAATGTTCAAGCAGATTCACTTTATTATAAATAGTTGTGTGACATCTTTGATAGAGCTGGTATAGATGTGCTAAAGGTGATGATTCAAGAATATGAGGCGAAGGCCGATATTCTTTTAACTGAATTAAATGTTTTAAATAATGCACTAATAAATGACAACAATTTCGCCAAAGTTAAATACAACTACGATAATGTTTTTGAACATGTTGACCAGTATTGTATAAAAATTTTAAACCGCAAAATACGCAAACTTGAGCGAGATTTAAATGAATACAAAGATGGAGTTGCTTATCCACTCCCTAACAGGGCAAGATGGGACAACAAGTAAGAAACTAATATTGATAGGAACAGAAGCAACCATGAAGATGTACATGACAATTATACTACATCTTACACTGAACCACTACGCAGAAGCGAAAGATTAGCTGAAAAAGAAAGGAAAAATTCCTTCCAGGATTTTCAACAACCCCCCGGCATGACGGGGGCGAAGGGGCAGAGACAGATACCTCAAGCTTGGAGCAACAGGCACAGTTAGATAGAGCTAGTGTAGGGGTTATAACTGAAGTCGACATGTTTACACAGCAAAGCAATTTATGCAAAATTATAAAAAATGGTAATTTCACTGTGTACAATTACACTGAAATGGAGGTCCATCAAGATGTTTTTAACCTATTTACACGGGGTATGCAGTTTGTACCCTTGCGGCCCCTTAATATGGCCAAAGCCCTTATTGACTTAAAACTTTTTGTAAGGAGCCTTAATCTTTCACTTTATTTTAAAGGACAACCTTACGTCAACCAAGGACTTTCTAGAACTAGTACTTTTAACCCTCCCATACATTCCCCTATCAAGGTCTTTGAGGAGCCTGTTGAACATGAACTCTGAACTATACAAACCCAAAAAATTAACTTAGATTCTGTTAACTGGGACCATTGGGATTACAGACTCATTAACGACCTGAAAAAAGAGAATATTAGAGTAATGATACCTGATAAGGGAGGAGGGATGGTGCTCTTGTACAATACGGATTATGATAGTTACATTTTTGATATGTTGCAAGACACTAATCAGTATGAGATAGTTTCAAGAAATGAAGTTAACTTTGCCTATGCTAAAATAAATTTTACACTTACTGACCACCTACTCCAAGGAGCCATCAATGAGAAACTTTTCAACTACCTACATGTCCAAAAACCTAAAATTCCGATTATTTTCGGAATTCCTAAAATTCATAAAGGGTTAGAACCATTAAAGTTCCGGCCCATTGTATCTGGAGCAGGTGGTATAATGGAACCACTTAGCAAATTCATAGACTTTGCAACTAAACATCTTGATAGCTCCTTACAACATGTATGTAAAGACTCTTGGGATTTCCTCAAGGGAATAGATCCCTTGTGTTGCAAACCTGAGCTCCTTCTGGTCACCATTGACATAGTTGAACTCTTCCCAAGTATCCCCCACTCAGTCGGCTTGGCATGGTTTAATGAAGTTCTAACCACTGAAGCTGGCCTGAGTAACAACACAACCAACCTTTTGTTTGAATTTATGGAAATAGTGTTAGGGAACAACTATATATTTTTCAATGGCGAAATTTACAAACAGAGAAAAGGGGTAGCCATGGGTGCCCCTTGCGCATCCTTATACGCTAATGTCGTACTACATAGATGGGAGCAAAGGTTAATTTTTTCTACCGGCTGGGCTCAACATCTAATACACTATAAAAGATTCTTGGATGACATTTGCATTTTATGGGGGGGCACCCATGGGCAACTTCTGAATTTTATTGAGTATCTTAACTCCACCACTCATTTCTTGTCCTTTACACATACCATTAGTGATATTGAACTTCATTATCTGGATGTCACACTATACAAAGACTTAGATAACTGCTCATTCCAATCTAAACTGTACAGGAAACCCACATTTTCCAACTCCTATTTACACTTCAAAAGCGGACATCCCTTTTTTTCAAAAAAAGGGTATTGTTAAAGGACAATTCATTAGGGCTTCCAGAATGACCAGTACTCTCGGCGACTTTTTGCAGGAGATCAAATTTCTAAAGTCTTTGTTCATGGAAAGAGGGTACCCTGCTCCATTGGTTAACACTTTAGCACAGGAAGTCATTGACAATAGGGAAACAATTTACCCCCCACTTTTGGGTAAGGGTATTTCCCCAAGTGCTACAGTCATCAGCAACAAAGAGAAGGCAGTTTATGGTAGTTTCACTTACACTTATTGCCTTAACTCCATGGAAATAGAAGAAGTTATTCAAAGACATTGGCCAGTTCTTACTTTGCATGAAGAATTAAAGACGGTAATACCTACTTTTCCCAAGTTTACTAGAAAGAGAGATAGTAATCTCAAAGAATTATTTGAAGGGAAATTTAACTCTTTGGCAAGCACGCAGGTACCCCGAATAGGCACATTTAAATGTGGAGCTTGCAAACAATGTTTTGCTATATTTAACACCTCAAGTTTATACGTCCCCTCTAGGAATTTTCTTTTTAACTCTAACTGTTCTACTAACTGTGCAAGCAAAGGGGTAGTTTATTTAGGGTATTGTACTGCCTGCACTGGTTTCTACATAGGCAAAACTGAAAGGAGCCTTAGAAAAAGAATTTATGAACATTTTTATATTTCCAGACAGAAAGATTCTAATGCCTTTTTTAAACATTCCCTAACACACCCCAATTATGAATTTAAGTTTTTAGTCTTAGAACAAGTGGTGCCAGATGCCAGAGGGGGTGACTGGGAGACAGCCTTGGAATACAGAGAACTTCTCTGCCAACTAAGGCTGAACGCCAGTAGACCCCCACGCATGAATGATAACATCAACATCATCAGTGTTCTTAAAAACAAAATGGCACACTTGTGAGGTTCTGGGTTTTAGACAGTGTCATTATATATTGTATACACATTTTAAACAGTTTTAGATATTTATTATCATATTTATTTTTTAACAATACAAGAACATATTTATATTTTCTTAAACAATCTAATAAATCACCTCAGTTTAATATTATTAATTTTATTAACATATTTTAACATTCTTAAATGCAATCGCATTTTTATTGTAGTGACACTCTTCCATTTAACCCTGTTTTTGGTTGTGGCACTGTTTCATTTAATTCAAGGTTTTAAACACATTATTTTTTCAGCGACATTCATGGTTTGGATATGTGTTTCTTTTTAATTGCATTCTCCTTTAATTGTATCATTCAGTTGTTATATTCATTGCATTCTCCTTTAATTGTATCATTCAGTTGTTATATTCATTGCATTCTCCTTTAATTGTATCATTCAGTTGTTATATTCATTGCATTCTCCTTTAATTGTATCATTCAGTTGTTATATTCATTGCATTCTCCTTTAATTGTATCATTCAGTTGTTATATTCATTGCATTCTCCTTTAATTGTATCATTCAGTTGTTATATTCATTGCATTCTCCTTTAATTGTATCATTCAGTTGTTATATTCATTGCATTCTCCTTTAATTGTATCATTCAGTTGTTATATTCATTGCATTCTCCTTTGAATGTATCATTCAGTTGTTATATTCATTGCATTCTCCTTTAATTGTATCATTCAGTTGTTATATTCATTGCATTCTCCTTTAATTGTATCATTCAGTTGTTATATTCATTGCATTCTCCTTTAATTGTATCATTCAGTTGTTATATTCATTGCATTCTCCTTTAATTGTATCATTCAGTTGTTATATTCATTGCATTCTCCTTTAATTGTATCATTCAGTTGTTATATTCATTGCATTCTCCTTTAATTGTATCATTCAGTTGTTATATTCATTGCATTCTCCTTTAATTGTATCATTCAGTTGTTATATTCATTGCATTCTCCTTTAATTGTATCATTCAGTTGTTATATTCATTGCATTCTCCTTTAATTGTATCATTCAGTTGTTATATTCATTGCATTCTCCTTTAATTGTATCATTCAGTTGTTATATTCATTGCATTCTCCTTTAATTGTATCATTCAGTTGTTATATTCATTGCATTCTCCTTTAATTGTATCATTCAGTTGTTATATTCATTGCATTCTCCTTTAATTGTATCATTCAGTTGTTATATTCATTGCATTCTCCTTTAATTGTATCATTCAGTTGTTATATTCATTGCATTCTCCTTTAATTGTATCATTCAGTTGTTATATTCATTGCATTCTCCTTTAATTGTATCATTCAGTTGTTATATTCATTGCATTCTCCTTTAATTGTATCATTCAGTTGTTATATTCATTGCATTCTCCTTTAATTGTATCATTCAGTTGTTATATTCATTGCATTCTCCTTTAATTGTATCATTCAGTTGTTATATTCATTGCATTCTCCTTTAATTGTATCATTCAGTTGTTATATTCATTGCATTCTCCTTTAATTGTATCATTCAGTTGTTATATTCATTGCATTCTCCTTTAATTGTATCATTCAGTTGTTATATTCATTGCATTCTCCTTTAATTGTATCATTCAGTTGTTATATTCATTGCATTCTCCTTTAATTGTATCATTCAGTTGTTATATTCATTGCATTCTCCTTTAATTGTATCATTCAGTTGTTATATTCATTGCATTCTCCTTTAATTGTATCATTCAGTTGTTATATTCATTGCATTCTCCTTTAATTGTATCATTCAGTTGTTATATTCATTGCATTCTCCTTTAATTGTATCATTCAGTTGTTATATTCATTGCATTCTCCTTTAATTGTATCATTCAGTTGTTATATTCATTGCATTCTCCTTTAATTGTATCATTCAGTTGTTATATTCATTGCATTCTCCTTTAATTGTATCATTCAGTTGTTATATTCATTGCATTCTCCTTTAATTGTATCATTCAGTTGTTATATTCATTGCATTCTCCTTTAATTGTATCATTCAGTTGTTATATTCATTGCATTCTCCTTTAATTGTATCATTCAGTTGTTATATTCATTGCATTCTCCTTTAATTGTATCATTCAGTTGTTATATTCATTGCATTCTCCTTTAATTGTATCATTCAGTTGTTATATTCATTGCATTCTCCTTTAATTGTATCATTCAGTTGTTATATTCATTGCATTCTCCTTTAATTGTATCATTCAGTTGTTATATTCATTGCATTCTCCTTTAATTGTATCATTCAGTTGTTATATTCATTGCATTCTCCTTTAATTGTATCATTCAGTTGTTATATTCATTGCATTCTCCTTTAATTGTATCATTCAGTTGTTATATTCATTGCATTCTCCTTTAATTGTATCATTCAGTTGTTATATTCATTGCATTCTCCTTTAATTGTATCATTCAGTTGTTATATTCATTGCATTCTCCTTTAATTGTATCATTCAGTTGTTATATTCATTGCATTCTCCTTTAATTGTATCATTCAGTTGTTATATTCATTGCATTCTCCTTTAATTGTATCATTCAGTTGTTATATTCATTGCATTCTCCTTTAATTGTATCATTCAGTTGTTATATTCATTGCATTCTCCTTTAATTGTATCATTCAGTTGTTATATTCATTGCATTCTCCTTTAATTGTATCATTCAGTTGTTATATTCATTGCATTCTCCTTTAATTGTATCATTCAGTTGTAATATTGAATTGCAATGGTTAATTAATTATGCAATTTAGTGATTTAGAAATGACTATTTAATGTGGCCATTTGGCATTCTTAACATTAACTCGAGAAAGCTCAGCATTAGGCTGAGCGAAAGCGCTTGTTATATCGTTGTGTTCAGTTGATGTGAATAAAGATCTCAACTTGGATTACCTTTGCTCTACTTCCATTATTGGCTACCAGGTTACTGCACTTGGATCAGTTGGGTTTGCCTCTCTGCCTGGATTTTTTGTGTTTCTTTGTCACGCTTTGGATCTTTTCATTATTTGGACTGTGTGCTTTTTTCTATGGCCGAGGAGACAGAACCCACAAACTACGCTGACACTCCTCAGCTGTTGCGTGATGACCAAGAAGACGGTCCAGTCACACGCACTGAATTTAACCAGGTCCTTTCTCTACTTACCCAGTTAACTAGCTTGTTAAAAAACAATATTAATTCTGATATTACTTTAGCTGGGAACCAACAATAAGGCTTCCTACCAAAAAGGAAGCCCCCAGCAGTTCCGATAACAAGTTACACTAAAAGCTTGAGTGTTTCTCTTCCGGATATGACAAACGAAACTAACGGTCGATTGAACGGGGAACACGGTGTAAATCCACGCACCACAAACAACAATGCAGTTGAAAGGCAACCGAGAGACTTTAATTTTAATGCCTGGGCAGGTCAGCAGTTCATTTTTAACAAAGGTACCGGTGCAGTTAACAATAGCAATAATGCTGAGCTTAATTTCAATGAACTTAAAGATAAACTGTATGCCTATAAAAGCAACCAGCCTGAGATTAATTATCTGAAGGAATGTGTGTCTGTGCAACGGGTCCCGAAAGGGTTACGTTGCTTTAAGTTCCCTAATAATGTTCAAGCAGATTCACTTTATTATAAATAGTTGTGTGACATCTTTGATAGAGCTGGTATAGATGTGCTAAAGGTGATGATTCAAGAAAATGAGGTGAAGGCCGATATTCTTTTAACTGAATTAAATGTTTTAAATAATTAAATT